>NW_026871792.1:0-42670 GCF_028564815.1 Eubalaena glacialis | reverse complement strand
GGTTAGGGTACGGCTTAGGGTACGGGTGAGGGTACGGGTGAGGGTACTGCGTAGGGTATTGGTTAGGGTTAGGGTACGGCTTAGGATACGGGTTAGGGTACGGGTTAGGGTACGGCGTAGGGTAGGGGTTAGGGTTAGGGTTAGGGTTAGGGTTAGGGTTAGGGTACGGCTTAGGGTACGGGTTAGGGTACAGGTGAGGGTACGGCGTAGGGTATAGGTTAGGGTTAGGGTTAGGGTTAGGGTACGGCTTAGGATACGGGTTAGGGTACGGGTGAGGGTACGGCGTAGCGTATGGGTTAGGGTTAGGGTTAGGGTTAGGGTACGGCTTAGGGTACGGGTTAGGGTACGGGTGAGGGTACGGCGTAGGGTATGGGTTAGGGTTAGGGTTAGGGTTAGGGTTAGTTTTAGGGTTAGGGATTGGTTTAGGGTACGGGTTAGGACTAGCGTACGTGTTAGGGTTAGGGTTTGGGTTAGGGTTAGGGTACGCGTTAGGGTTAGGGTATGGGTTAGGGTTAGGGTACACGTTAGGATTAGGGTATTTATTAAACCTATCCCACTCTCTAGATACCACTTAGCACGTAAAGGAATATTATTTGGGGTCCAGCCATGGAGAAGATTTTAGTCACTAGGATAAGATAAAGAATAAACACATTATAAAAAAATCACATTAGGATTTTCTTTTTAACCTGTTCCTTAAAACACTAGTGCTTAGGAAATCTAATGGAGGCAAAAGCAGTCAAGGGTAGTTTAGGGTTAGGGTTAGGGTTAGGGTTAGTGTTAGGGTTAGGGTACGGCTTAGGGTATGGGATAGGGTACGGGTGAGGGTACGGCGTAGGGTAGGGGTTAGGGTTAGGGTTAGGGTTAGGGTTAGGGTTAGGGTACGGCTTAGGGTACGGGTGAGGGTACGGGTGAGGGTACTGCGTAGGGTATTGGTTAGGGTTAGGGTACGGCTTAGGATACGGGTTAGGGTACGGGTTAGGGTACGGCGTAGGGTAGGGGTTAGGGTTAGGGTTAGGGTTAGGGTTAGGGTTAGGGTACGGCTTAGGGTACGGGTTAGGGTACAGGTGAGGGTACGGCGTAGGGTATAGGTTAGGGTTAGGGTTAGGGTTAGGGTACGGCTTAGGATACGGGTTAGGGTACGGGTGAGGGTACGGCGTAGCGTATGGGTTAGGGTTAGGGTTAGGGTTAGGGTACGGCTTAGGGTACGGGTTAGGGTACGGGTGAGGGTACGGCGTAGGGTATGGGTTAGGGTTAGGGTTAGGGTTAGGGTTAGTTTTAGGGTTAGGGATTGGTTTAGGGTACGGGTTAGGACTAGCGTACGTGTTAGGGTTAGGGTTTGGGTTAGGGTTAGGGTACGCGTTAGGGTTAGGGTATGGGTTAGGGTTAGGGTACACGTTAGGATTAGGGTATTTATTAAACCTATCCCACTCTCTAGATACCACTTAGCACGTAAAGGAATATTATTTGGGGTCCAGCCATGGAGAAGATTTTAGTCACTAGGATAAGATAAAGAATAAACACATTATAAAAAAATCACATTAGGATTTTCTTTTTAACCTGTTCCTTAAAACACTAGTGCTTAGGAAATCTAATGGAGGCAAAAGCAGTCAAGGGTAGTTTAGGGTTAGGGTTAGGGTTAGGGTTAGTGTTAGGGTTAGGGTACGGCTTAGGGTATGGGATAGGGTACGGGTGAGGGTACGGCGTAGGGTAGGGGTTAGGGTTAGGGTTAGGGTTAGGGTTAGGGTTAGGGTACGGCTTAGGGTACGGGTGAGGGTACGGGTGAGGGTACTGCGTAGGGTATTGGTTAGGGTTAGGGTACGGCTTAGGATACGGGTTAGGGTACGGGTTAGGGTACGGCGTAGGGTAGGGGTTAGGGTTAGGGTTAGGGTTAGGGTTAGGGTTAGGGTACGGCTTAGGGTACGGGTTAGGGTACAGGTGAGGGTACGGCGTAGGGTATAGGTTAGGGTTAGGGTTAGGGTTAGGGTACGGCTTAGGATACGGGTTAGGGTACGGGTGAGGGTACGGCGTAGCGTATGGGTTAGGGTTAGGGTTAGGGTTAGGGTACGGCTTAGGGTACGGGTTAGGGTACGGGTGAGGGTACGGCGTAGGGTATGGGTTAGGGTTAGGGTTAGGGTTAGGGTTAGTTTTAGGGTTAGGGATTGGTTTAGGGTACGGGTTAGGACTAGCGTACGTGTTAGGGTTAGGGTTTGGGTTAGGGTTAGGGTACGCGTTAGGGTTAGGGTATGGGTTAGGGTTAGGGTACACGTTAGGATTAGGGTATTTATTAAACCTATCCCACTCTCTAGATACCACTTAGCACGTAAAGGAATATTATTTGGGGTCCAGCCATGGAGAAGATTTTAGTCACTAGGATAAGATAAAGAATAAACACATTATAAAAAAATCACATTAGGATTTTCTTTTTAACCTGTTCCTTAAAACACTAGTGCTTAGGAAATCTAATGGAGGCAAAAGCAGTCAAGGGTAGTTTAGGGTTAGGGTTAGGGTTAGGGTTAGTGTTAGGGTTAGGGTACGGCTTAGGGTATGGGATAGGGTACGGGTGAGGGTACGGCGTAGGGTAGGGGTTAGGGTTAGGGTTAGGGTTAGGGTTAGGGTTAGGGTACGGCTTAGGGTACGGGTGAGGGTACGGGTGAGGGTACTGCGTAGGGTATTGGTTAGGGTTAGGGTACGGCTTAGGATACGGGTTAGGGTACGGGTTAGGGTACGGCGTAGGGTAGGGGTTAGGGTTAGGGTTAGGGTTAGGGTTAGGGTTAGGGTACGGCTTAGGGTACGGGTTAGGGTACAGGTGAGGGTACGGCGTAGGGTATAGGTTAGGGTTAGGGTTAGGGTTAGGGTACGGCTTAGGATACGGGTTAGGGTACGGGTGAGGGTACGGCGTAGCGTATGGGTTAGGGTTAGGGTTAGGGTTAGGGTACGGCTTAGGGTACGGGTTAGGGTACGGGTGAGGGTACGGCGTAGGGTATGGGTTAGGGTTAGGGTTAGGGTTAGGGTTAGTTTTAGGGTTAGGGATTGGTTTAGGGTACGGGTTAGGACTAGCGTACGTGTTAGGGTTAGGGTTTGGGTTAGGGTTAGGGTACGCGTTAGGGTTAGGGTATGGGTTAGGGTTAGGGTACACGTTAGGATTAGGGTATTTATTAAACCTATCCCACTCTCTAGATACCACTTAGCACGTAAAGGAATATTATTTGGGGTCCAGCCATGGAGAAGATTTTAGTCACTAGGATAAGATAAAGAATAAACACATTATAAAAAAATCACATTAGGATTTTCTTTTTAACCTGTTCCTTAAAACACTAGTGCTTAGGAAATCTAATGGAGGCAAAAGCAGTCAAGGGTAGTTTAGGGTTAGGGTTAGGGTTAGGGTTAGTGTTAGGGTTAGGGTACGGCTTAGGGTATGGGATAGGGTACGGGTGAGGGTACGGCGTAGGGTAGGGGTTAGGGTTAGGGTTAGGGTTAGGGTTAGGGTTAGGGTACGGCTTAGGGTACGGGTGAGGGTACGGGTGAGGGTACTGCGTAGGGTATTGGTTAGGGTTAGGGTACGGCTTAGGATACGGGTTAGGGTACGGGTTAGGGTACGGCGTAGGGTAGGGGTTAGGGTTAGGGTTAGGGTTAGGGTTAGGGTTAGGGTACGGCTTAGGGTACGGGTTAGGGTACAGGTGAGGGTACGGCGTAGGGTATAGGTTAGGGTTAGGGTTAGGGTTAGGGTACGGCTTAGGATACGGGTTAGGGTACGGGTGAGGGTACGGCGTAGCGTATGGGTTAGGGTTAGGGTTAGGGTTAGGGTACGGCTTAGGGTACGGGTTAGGGTACGGGTGAGGGTACGGCGTAGGGTATGGGTTAGGGTTAGGGTTAGGGTTAGGGTTAGTTTTAGGGTTAGGGATTGGTTTAGGGTACGGGTTAGGACTAGCGTACGTGTTAGGGTTAGGGTTTGGGTTAGGGTTAGGGTACGCGTTAGGGTTAGGGTATGGGTTAGGGTTAGGGTACACGTTAGGATTAGGGTATTTATTAAACCTATCCCACTCTCTAGATACCACTTAGCACGTAAAGGAATATTATTTGGGGTCCAGCCATGGAGAAGATTTTAGTCACTAGGATAAGATAAAGAATAAACACATTATAAAAAAATCACATTAGGATTTTCTTTTTAACCTGTTCCTTAAAACACTAGTGCTTAGGAAATCTAATGGAGGCAAAAGCAGTCAAGGGTAGTTTAGGGTTAGGGTTAGGGTTAGGGTTAGTGTTAGGGTTAGGGTACGGCTTAGGGTATGGGATAGGGTACGGGTGAGGGTACGGCGTAGGGTAGGGGTTAGGGTTAGGGTTAGGGTTAGGGTTAGGGTTAGGGTACGGCTTAGGGTACGGGTGAGGGTACGGGTGAGGGTACTGCGTAGGGTATTGGTTAGGGTTAGGGTACGGCTTAGGATACGGGTTAGGGTACGGGTTAGGGTACGGCGTAGGGTAGGGGTTAGGGTTAGGGTTAGGGTTAGGGTTAGGGTTAGGGTACGGCTTAGGGTACGGGTTAGGGTACAGGTGAGGGTACGGCGTAGGGTATAGGTTAGGGTTAGGGTTAGGGTTAGGGTACGGCTTAGGATACGGGTTAGGGTACGGGTGAGGGTACGGCGTAGCGTATGGGTTAGGGTTAGGGTTAGGGTTAGGGTACGGCTTAGGGTACGGGTTAGGGTACGGGTGAGGGTACGGCGTAGGGTATGGGTTAGGGTTAGGGTTAGGGTTAGGGTTAGTTTTAGGGTTAGGGATTGGTTTAGGGTACGGGTTAGGACTAGCGTACGTGTTAGGGTTAGGGTTTGGGTTAGGGTTAGGGTACGCGTTAGGGTTAGGGTATGGGTTAGGGTTAGGGTACACGTTAGGATTAGGGTATTTATTAAACCTATCCCACTCTCTAGATACCACTTAGCACGTAAAGGAATATTATTTGGGGTCCAGCCATGGAGAAGATTTTAGTCACTAGGATAAGATAAAGAATAAACACATTATAAAAAAATCACATTAGGATTTTCTTTTTAACCTGTTCCTTAAAACACTAGTGCTTAGGAAATCTAATGGAGGCAAAAGCAGTCAAGGGTAGTTTAGGGTTAGGGTTAGGGTTAGGGTTAGTGTTAGGGTTAGGGTACGGCTTAGGGTATGGGATAGGGTACGGGTGAGGGTACGGCGTAGGGTAGGGGTTAGGGTTAGGGTTAGGGTTAGGGTTAGGGTTAGGGTACGGCTTAGGGTACGGGTGAGGGTACGGGTGAGGGTACTGCGTAGGGTATTGGTTAGGGTTAGGGTACGGCTTAGGATACGGGTTAGGGTACGGGTTAGGGTACGGCGTAGGGTAGGGGTTAGGGTTAGGGTTAGGGTTAGGGTTAGGGTTAGGGTACGGCTTAGGGTACGGGTTAGGGTACAGGTGAGGGTACGGCGTAGGGTATAGGTTAGGGTTAGGGTTAGGGTTAGGGTACGGCTTAGGATACGGGTTAGGGTACGGGTGAGGGTACGGCGTAGCGTATGGGTTAGGGTTAGGGTTAGGGTTAGGGTACGGCTTAGGGTACGGGTTAGGGTACGGGTGAGGGTACGGCGTAGGGTATGGGTTAGGGTTAGGGTTAGGGTTAGGGTTAGTTTTAGGGTTAGGGATTGGTTTAGGGTACGGGTTAGGACTAGCGTACGTGTTAGGGTTAGGGTTTGGGTTAGGGTTAGGGTACGCGTTAGGGTTAGGGTATGGGTTAGGGTTAGGGTACACGTTAGGATTAGGGTATTTATTAAACCTATCCCACTCTCTAGATACCACTTAGCACGTAAAGGAATATTATTTGGGGTCCAGCCATGGAGAAGATTTTAGTCACTAGGATAAGATAAAGAATAAACACATTATAAAAAAATCACATTAGGATTTTCTTTTTAACCTGTTCCTTAAAACACTAGTGCTTAGGAAATCTAATGGAGGCAAAAGCAGTCAAGGGTAGTTTAGGGTTAGGGTTAGGGTTAGGGTTAGTGTTAGGGTTAGGGTACGGCTTAGGGTATGGGATAGGGTACGGGTGAGGGTACGGCGTAGGGTAGGGGTTAGGGTTAGGGTTAGGGTTAGGGTTAGGGTTAGGGTACGGCTTAGGGTACGGGTGAGGGTACGGGTGAGGGTACTGCGTAGGGTATTGGTTAGGGTTAGGGTACGGCTTAGGATACGGGTTAGGGTACGGGTTAGGGTACGGCGTAGGGTAGGGGTTAGGGTTAGGGTTAGGGTTAGGGTTAGGGTTAGGGTACGGCTTAGGGTACGGGTTAGGGTACAGGTGAGGGTACGGCGTAGGGTATAGGTTAGGGTTAGGGTTAGGGTTAGGGTACGGCTTAGGATACGGGTTAGGGTACGGGTGAGGGTACGGCGTAGCGTATGGGTTAGGGTTAGGGTTAGGGTTAGGGTACGGCTTAGGGTACGGGTTAGGGTACGGGTGAGGGTACGGCGTAGGGTATGGGTTAGGGTTAGGGTTAGGGTTAGGGTTAGTTTTAGGGTTAGGGATTGGTTTAGGGTACGGGTTAGGACTAGCGTACGTGTTAGGGTTAGGGTTTGGGTTAGGGTTAGGGTACGCGTTAGGGTTAGGGTATTTATTAAACCTATCCCACTCTCTAGATACCACTTAGCACGTAAAGGAATATTATTTGGGGTCCAGCCATGGAGAAGATTTTAGTCACTAGGATAAGATAAAGAATAAACACATTATAAAAAAATCACATTAGGATTTTCTTTTTAACCTGTTCCTTAAAACACTAGTGCTTAGGAAATCTAATGGAGGCAAAAGCAGTCAAGGGTAGTTTAGGGTTAGGGTTAGGGTTAGGGTTAGTGTTAGGGTTAGGGTACGGCTTAGGGTATGGGATAGGGTACGGGTGAGGGTACGGCGTAGGGTAGGGGTTAGGGTTAGGGTTAGGGTTAGGGTTAGGGTTAGGGTACGGCTTAGGGTACGGGTGAGGGTACGGGTGAGGGTACTGCGTAGGGTATTGGTTAGGGTTAGGGTACGGCTTAGGATACGGGTTAGGGTACGGGTTAGGGTACGGCGTAGGGTAGGGGTTAGGGTTAGGGTTAGGGTTAGGGTTAGGGTTAGGGTACGGCTTAGGGTACGGGTTAGGGTACAGGTGAGGGTACGGCGTAGGGTATAGGTTAGGGTTAGGGTTAGGGTTAGGGTACGGCTTAGGATACGGGTTAGGGTACGGGTGAGGGTACGGCGTAGCGTATGGGTTAGGGTTAGGGTTAGGGTTAGGGTACGGCTTAGGGTACGGGTTAGGGTACGGGTGAGGGTACGGCGTAGGGTATGGGTTAGGGTTAGGGTTAGGGTTAGGGTTAGTTTTAGGGTTAGGGATTGGTTTAGGGTACGGGTTAGGACTAGCGTACGTGTTAGGGTTAGGGTTTGGGTTAGGGTTAGGGTACGCGTTAGGGTTAGGGTATGGGTTAGGGTTAGGGTACACGTTAGGATTAGGGTATTTATTAAACCTATCCCACTCTCTAGATACCACTTAGCACGTAAAGGAATATTATTTGGGGTCCAGCCATGGAGAAGATTTTAGTCACTAGGATAAGATAAAGAATAAACACATTATAAAAAAATCACATTAGGATTTTCTTTTTAACCTGTTCCTTAAAACACTAGTGCTTAGGAAATCTAATGGAGGCAAAAGCAGTCAAGGGTAGTTTAGGGTTAGGGTTAGGGTTAGGGTTAGTGTTAGGGTTAGGGTACGGCTTAGGGTATGGGATAGGGTACGGGTGAGGGTACGGCGTAGGGTAGGGGTTAGGGTTAGGGTTAGGGTTAGGGTTAGGGTTAGGGTACGGCTTAGGGTACGGGTGAGGGTACGGGTGAGGGTACTGCGTAGGGTATTGGTTAGGGTTAGGGTACGGCTTAGGATACGGGTTAGGGTACGGGTTAGGGTACGGCGTAGGGTAGGGGTTAGGGTTAGGGTTAGGGTTAGGGTTAGGGTTAGGGTACGGCTTAGGGTACGGGTTAGGGTACAGGTGAGGGTACGGCGTAGGGTATAGGTTAGGGTTAGGGTTAGGGTTAGGGTACGGCTTAGGATACGGGTTAGGGTACGGGTGAGGGTACGGCGTAGCGTATGGGTTAGGGTTAGGGTTAGGGTTAGGGTACGGCTTAGGGTACGGGTTAGGGTACGGGTGAGGGTACGGCGTAGGGTATGGGTTAGGGTTAGGGTTAGGGTTAGGGTTAGTTTTAGGGTTAGGGATTGGTTTAGGGTACGGGTTAGGACTAGCGTACGTGTTAGGGTTAGGGTTTGGGTTAGGGTTAGGGTACGCGTTAGGGTTAGGGTATGGGTTAGGGTTAGGGTACACGTTAGGATTAGGGTATTTATTAAACCTATCCCACTCTCTAGATACCACTTAGCACGTAAAGGAATATTATTTGGGGTCCAGCCATGGAGAAGATTTTAGTCACTAGGATAAGATAAAGAATAAACACATTATAAAAAAATCACATTAGGATTTTCTTTTTAACCTGTTCCTTAAAACACTAGTGCTTAGGAAATCTAATGGAGGCAAAAGCAGTCAAGGGTAGTTTAGGGTTAGGGTTAGGGTTAGGGTTAGTGTTAGGGTTAGGGTACGGCTTAGGGTATGGGATAGGGTACGGGTGAGGGTACGGCGTAGGGTAGGGGTTAGGGTTAGGGTTAGGGTTAGGGTTAGGGTTAGGGTACGGCTTAGGGTACGGGTGAGGGTACGGGTGAGGGTACTGCGTAGGGTATTGGTTAGGGTTAGGGTACGGCTTAGGATACGGGTTAGGGTACGGGTTAGGGTACGGCGTAGGGTAGGGGTTAGGGTTAGGGTTAGGGTTAGGGTTAGGGTTAGGGTACGGCTTAGGGTACGGGTTAGGGTACAGGTGAGGGTACGGCGTAGGGTATAGGTTAGGGTTAGGGTTAGGGTTAGGGTACGGCTTAGGATACGGGTTAGGGTACGGGTGAGGGTACGGCGTAGCGTATGGGTTAGGGTTAGGGTTAGGGTTAGGGTACGGCTTAGGGTACGGGTTAGGGTACGGGTGAGGGTACGGCGTAGGGTATGGGTTAGGGTTAGGGTTAGGGTTAGGGTTAGTTTTAGGGTTAGGGATTGGTTTAGGGTACGGGTTAGGACTAGCGTACGTGTTAGGGTTAGGGTTTGGGTTAGGGTTAGGGTACGCGTTAGGGTTAGGGTATGGGTTAGGGTTAGGGTACACGTTAGGATTAGGGTATTTATTAAACCTATCCCACTCTCTAGATACCACTTAGCACGTAAAGGAATATTATTTGGGGTCCAGCCATGGAGAAGATTTTAGTCACTAGGATAAGATAAAGAATAAACACATTATAAAAAAATCACATTAGGATTTTCTTTTTAACCTGTTCCTTAAAACACTAGTGCTTAGGAAATCTAATGGAGGCAAAAGCAGTCAAGGGTAGTTTAGGGTTAGGGTTAGGGTTAGGGTTAGTGTTAGGGTTAGGGTACGGCTTAGGGTATGGGATAGGGTACGGGTGAGGGTACGGCGTAGGGTAGGGGTTAGGGTTAGGGTTAGGGTTAGGGTTAGGGTTAGGGTACGGCTTAGGGTACGGGTGAGGGTACGGGTGAGGGTACTGCGTAGGGTATTGGTTAGGGTTAGGGTACGGCTTAGGATACGGGTTAGGGTACGGGTTAGGGTACGGCGTAGGGTAGGGGTTAGGGTTAGGGTTAGGGTTAGGGTTAGGGTTAGGGTACGGCTTAGGGTACGGGTTAGGGTACAGGTGAGGGTACGGCGTAGGGTATAGGTTAGGGTTAGGGTTAGGGTTAGGGTACGGCTTAGGATACGGGTTAGGGTACGGGTGAGGGTACGGCGTAGCGTATGGGTTAGGGTTAGGGTTAGGGTTAGGGTACGGCTTAGGGTACGGGTTAGGGTACGGGTGAGGGTACGGCGTAGGGTATGGGTTAGGGTTAGGGTTAGGGTTAGGGTTAGTTTTAGGGTTAGGGATTGGTTTAGGGTACGGGTTAGGACTAGCGTACGTGTTAGGGTTAGGGTTTGGGTTAGGGTTAGGGTACGCGTTAGGGTTAGGGTATGGGTTAGGGTTAGGGTACACGTTAGGATTAGGGTATTTATTAAACCTATCCCACTCTCTAGATACCACTTAGCACGTAAAGGAATATTATTTGGGGTCCAGCCATGGAGAAGATTTTAGTCACTAGGATAAGATAAAGAATAAACACATTATAAAAAAATCACATTAGGATTTTCTTTTTAACCTGTTCCTTAAAACACTAGTGCTTAGGAAATCTAATGGAGGCAAAAGCAGTCAAGGGTAGTTTAGGGTTAGGGTTAGGGTTAGGGTTAGTGTTAGGGTTAGGGTACGGCTTAGGGTATGGGATAGGGTACGGGTGAGGGTACGGCGTAGGGTAGGGGTTAGGGTTAGGGTTAGGGTTAGGGTTAGGGTTAGGGTACGGCTTAGGGTACGGGTGAGGGTACGGGTGAGGGTACTGCGTAGGGTATTGGTTAGGGTTAGGGTACGGCTTAGGATACGGGTTAGGGTACGGGTTAGGGTACGGCGTAGGGTAGGGGTTAGGGTTAGGGTTAGGGTTAGGGTTAGGGTTAGGGTACGGCTTAGGGTACGGGTTAGGGTACAGGTGAGGGTACGGCGTAGGGTATAGGTTAGGGTTAGGGTTAGGGTTAGGGTACGGCTTAGGATACGGGTTAGGGTACGGGTGAGGGTACGGCGTAGCGTATGGGTTAGGGTTAGGGTTAGGGTTAGGGTACGGCTTAGGGTACGGGTTAGGGTACGGGTGAGGGTACGGCGTAGGGTATGGGTTAGGGTTAGGGTTAGGGTTAGGGTTAGTTTTAGGGTTAGGGATTGGTTTAGGGTACGGGTTAGGACTAGCGTACGTGTTAGGGTTAGGGTTTGGGTTAGGGTTAGGGTACGCGTTAGGGTTAGGGTATGGGTTAGGGTTAGGGTACACGTTAGGATTAGGGTATTTATTAAACCTATCCCACTCTCTAGATACCACTTAGCACGTAAAGGAATATTATTTGGGGTCCAGCCATGGAGAAGATTTTAGTCACTAGGATAAGATAAAGAATAAACACATTATAAAAAAATCACATTAGGATTTTCTTTTTAACCTGTTCCTTAAAACACTAGTGCTTAGGAAATCTAATGGAGGCAAAAGCAGTCAAGGGTAGTTTAGGGTTAGGGTTAGGGTTAGGGTTAGTGTTAGGGTTAGGGTACGGCTTAGGGTATGGGATAGGGTACGGGTGAGGGTACGGCGTAGGGTAGGGGTTAGGGTTAGGGTTAGGGTTAGGGTTAGGGTTAGGGTACGGCTTAGGGTACGGGTGAGGGTACGGGTGAGGGTACTGCGTAGGGTATTGGTTAGGGTTAGGGTACGGCTTAGGATACGGGTTAGGGTACGGGTTAGGGTACGGCGTAGGGTAGGGGTTAGGGTTAGGGTTAGGGTTAGGGTTAGGGTTAGGGTACGGCTTAGGGTACGGGTTAGGGTACAGGTGAGGGTACGGCGTAGGGTATAGGTTAGGGTTAGGGTTAGGGTTAGGGTACGGCTTAGGATACGGGTTAGGGTACGGGTGAGGGTACGGCGTAGCGTATGGGTTAGGGTTAGGGTTAGGGTTAGGGTACGGCTTAGGGTACGGGTTAGGGTACGGGTGAGGGTACGGCGTAGGGTATGGGTTAGGGTTAGGGTTAGGGTTAGGGTTAGTTTTAGGGTTAGGGATTGGTTTAGGGTACGGGTTAGGACTAGCGTACGTGTTAGGGTTAGGGTTTGGGTTAGGGTTAGGGTACGCGTTAGGGTTAGGGTATGGGTTAGGGTTAGGGTACACGTTAGGATTAGGGTATTTATTAAACCTATCCCACTCTCTAGATACCACTTAGCACGTAAAGGAATATTATTTGGGGTCCAGCCATGGAGAAGATTTTAGTCACTAGGATAAGATAAAGAATAAACACATTATAAAAAAATCACATTAGGATTTTCTTTTTAACCTGTTCCTTAAAACACTAGTGCTTAGGAAATCTAATGGAGGCAAAAGCAGTCAAGGGTAGTTTAGGGTTAGGGTTAGGGTTAGGGTTAGTGTTAGGGTTAGGGTACGGCTTAGGGTATGGGATAGGGTACGGGTGAGGGTACGGCGTAGGGTAGGGGTTAGGGTTAGGGTTAGGGTTAGGGTTAGGGTTAGGGTACGGCTTAGGGTACGGGTGAGGGTACGGGTGAGGGTACTGCGTAGGGTATTGGTTAGGGTTAGGGTACGGCTTAGGATACGGGTTAGGGTACGGGTTAGGGTACGGCGTAGGGTAGGGGTTAGGGTTAGGGTTAGGGTTAGGGTTAGGGTTAGGGTACGGCTTAGGGTACGGGTTAGGGTACAGGTGAGGGTACGGCGTAGGGTATAGGTTAGGGTTAGGGTTAGGGTTAGGGTACGGCTTAGGATACGGGTTAGGGTACGGGTGAGGGTACGGCGTAGCGTATGGGTTAGGGTTAGGGTTAGGGTTAGGGTACGGCTTAGGGTACGGGTTAGGGTACGGGTGAGGGTACGGCGTAGGGTATGGGTTAGGGTTAGGGTTAGGGTTAGGGTTAGTTTTAGGGTTAGGGATTGGTTTAGGGTACGGGTTAGGACTAGCGTACGTGTTAGGGTTAGGGTTTGGGTTAGGGTTAGGGTACGCGTTAGGGTTAGGGTATGGGTTAGGGTTAGGGTACACGTTAGGATTAGGGTATTTATTAAACCTATCCCACTCTCTAGATACCACTTAGCACGTAAAGGAATATTATTTGGGGTCCAGCCATGGAGAAGATTTTAGTCACTAGGATAAGATAAAGAATAAACACATTATAAAAAAATCACATTAGGATTTTCTTTTTAACCTGTTCCTTAAAACACTAGTGCTTAGGAAATCTAATGGAGGCAAAAGCAGTCAAGGGTAGTTTAGGGTTAGGGTTAGGGTTAGGGTTAGTGTTAGGGTTAGGGTACGGCTTAGGGTATGGGATAGGGTACGGGTGAGGGTACGGCGTAGGGTAGGGGTTAGGGTTAGGGTTAGGGTTAGGGTTAGGGTTAGGGTACGGCTTAGGGTACGGGTGAGGGTACGGGTGAGGGTACTGCGTAGGGTATTGGTTAGGGTTAGGGTACGGCTTAGGATACGGGTTAGGGTACGGGTTAGGGTACGGCGTAGGGTAGGGGTTAGGGTTAGGGTTAGGGTTAGGGTTAGGGTTAGGGTACGGCTTAGGGTACGGGTTAGGGTACAGGTGAGGGTACGGCGTAGGGTATAGGTTAGGGTTAGGGTTAGGGTTAGGGTACGGCTTAGGATACGGGTTAGGGTACGGGTGAGGGTACGGCGTAGCGTATGGGTTAGGGTTAGGGTTAGGGTTAGGGTACGGCTTAGGGTACGGGTTAGGGTACGGGTGAGGGTACGGCGTAGGGTATGGGTTAGGGTTAGGGTTAGGGTTAGGGTTAGTTTTAGGGTTAGGGATTGGTTTAGGGTACGGGTTAGGACTAGCGTACGTGTTAGGGTTAGGGTTTGGGTTAGGGTTAGGGTACGCGTTAGGGTTAGGGTATGGGTTAGGGTTAGGGTACACGTTAGGATTAGGGTATTTATTAAACCTATCCCACTCTCTAGATACCACTTAGCACGTAAAGGAATATTATTTGGGGTCCAGCCATGGAGAAGATTTTAGTCACTAGGATAAGATAAAGAATAAACACATTATAAAAAAATCACATTAGGATTTTCTTTTTAACCTGTTCCTTAAAACACTAGTGCTTAGGAAATCTAATGGAGGCAAAAGCAGTCAAGGGTAGTTTAGGGTTAGGGTTAGGGTTAGGGTTAGTGTTAGGGTTAGGGTACGGCTTAGGGTATGGGATAGGGTACGGGTGAGGGTACGGCGTAGGGTAGGGGTTAGGGTTAGGGTTAGGGTTAGGGTTAGGGTTAGGGTACGGCTTAGGGTACGGGTGAGGGTACGGGTGAGGGTACTGCGTAGGGTATTGGTTAGGGTTAGGGTACGGCTTAGGATACGGGTTAGGGTACGGGTTAGGGTACGGCGTAGGGTAGGGGTTAGGGTTAGGGTTAGGGTTAGGGTTAGGGTTAGGGTACGGCTTAGGGTACGGGTTAGGGTACAGGTGAGGGTACGGCGTAGGGTATAGGTTAGGGTTAGGGTTAGGGTTAGGGTACGGCTTAGGATACGGGTTAGGGTACGGGTGAGGGTACGGCGTAGCGTATGGGTTAGGGTTAGGGTTAGGGTTAGGGTACGGCTTAGGGTACGGGTTAGGGTACGGGTGAGGGTACGGCGTAGGGTATGGGTTAGGGTTAGGGTTAGGGTTAGGGTTAGTTTTAGGGTTAGGGATTGGTTTAGGGTACGGGTTAGGACTAGCGTACGTGTTAGGGTTAGGGTTTGGGTTAGGGTTAGGGTACGCGTTAGGGTTAGGGTATGGGTTAGGGTTAGGGTACACGTTAGGATTAGGGTATTTATTAAACCTATCCCACTCTCTAGATACCACTTAGCACGTAAAGGAATATTATTTGGGGTCCAGCCATGGAGAAGATTTTAGTCACTAGGATAAGATAAAGAATAAACACATTATAAAAAAATCACATTAGGATTTTCTTTTTAACCTGTTCCTTAAAACACTAGTGCTTAGGAAATCTAATGGAGGCAAAAGCAGTCAAGGGTAGTTTAGGGTTAGGGTTAGGGTTAGGGTTAGTGTTAGGGTTAGGGTACGGCTTAGGGTATGGGATAGGGTACGGGTGAGGGTACGGCGTAGGGTAGGGGTTAGGGTTAGGGTTAGGGTTAGGGTTAGGGTTAGGGTACGGCTTAGGGTACGGGTGAGGGTACGGGTGAGGGTACTGCGTAGGGTATTGGTTAGGGTTAGGGTACGGCTTAGGATACGGGTTAGGGTACGGGTTAGGGTACGGCGTAGGGTAGGGGTTAGGGTTAGGGTTAGGGTTAGGGTTAGGGTTAGGGTACGGCTTAGGGTACGGGTTAGGGTACAGGTGAGGGTACGGCGTAGGGTATAGGTTAGGGTTAGGGTTAGGGTTAGGGTACGGCTTAGGATACGGGTTAGGGTACGGGTGAGGGTACGGCGTAGCGTATGGGTTAGGGTTAGGGTTAGGGTTAGGGTACGGCTTAGGGTACGGGTTAGGGTACGGGTGAGGGTACGGCGTAGGGTATGGGTTAGGGTTAGGGTTAGGGTTAGGGTTAGTTTTAGGGTTAGGGATTGGTTTAGGGTACGGGTTAGGACTAGCGTACGTGTTAGGGTTAGGGTTTGGGTTAGGGTTAGGGTACGCGTTAGGGTTAGGGTATGGGTTAGGGTTAGGGTACACGTTAGGATTAGGGTATTTATTAAACCTATCCCACTCTCTAGATACCACTTAGCACGTAAAGGAATATTATTTGGGGTCCAGCCATGGAGAAGATTTTAGTCACTAGGATAAGATAAAGAATAAACACATTATAAAAAAATCACATTAGGATTTTCTTTTTAACCTGTTCCTTAAAACACTAGTGCTTAGGAAATCTAATGGAGGCAAAAGCAGTCAAGGGTAGTTTAGGGTTAGGGTTAGGGTTAGGGTTAGTGTTAGGGTTAGGGTACGGCTTAGGGTATGGGATAGGGTACGGGTGAGGGTACGGCGTAGGGTAGGGGTTAGGGTTAGGGTTAGGGTTAGGGTTAGGGTTAGGGTACGGCTTAGGGTACGGGTGAGGGTACGGGTGAGGGTACTGCGTAGGGTATTGGTTAGGGTTAGGGTACGGCTTAGGATACGGGTTAGGGTACGGGTTAGGGTACGGCGTAGGGTAGGGGTTAGGGTTAGGGTTAGGGTTAGGGTTAGGGTTAGGGTACGGCTTAGGGTACGGGTTAGGGTACAGGTGAGGGTACGGCGTAGGGTATAGGTTAGGGTTAGGGTTAGGGTTAGGGTACGGCTTAGGATACGGGTTAGGGTACGGGTGAGGGTACGGCGTAGCGTATGGGTTAGGGTTAGGGTTAGGGTTAGGGTACGGCTTAGGGTACGGGTTAGGGTACGGGTGAGGGTACGGCGTAGGGTATGGGTTAGGGTTAGGGTTAGGGTTAGGGTTAGTTTTAGGGTTAGGGATTGGTTTAGGGTACGGGTTAGGACTAGCGTACGTGTTAGGGTTAGGGTTTGGGTTAGGGTTAGGGTACGCGTTAGGGTTAGGGTATTTATTAAACCTATCCCACTCTCTAGATACCACTTAGCACGTAAAGGAATATTATTTGGGGTCCAGCCATGGAGAAGATTTTAGTCACTAGGATAAGATAAAGAATAAACACATTATAAAAAAATCACATTAGGATTTTCTTTTTAACCTGTTCCTTAAAACACTAGTGCTTAGGAAATCTAATGGAGGCAAAAGCAGTCAAGGGTAGTTTAGGGTTAGGGTTAGGGTTAGGGTTAGTGTTAGGGTTAGGGTACGGCTTAGGGTATGGGATAGGGTACGGGTGAGGGTACGGCGTAGGGTAGGGGTTAGGGTTAGGGTTAGGGTTAGGGTTAGGGTTAGGGTACGGCTTAGGGTACGGGTGAGGGTACGGGTGAGGGTACTGCGTAGGGTATTGGTTAGGGTTAGGGTACGGCTTAGGATACGGGTTAGGGTACGGGTTAGGGTACGGCGTAGGGTAGGGGTTAGGGTTAGGGTTAGGGTTAGGGTTAGGGTTAGGGTACGGCTTAGGGTACGGGTTAGGGTACAGGTGAGGGTACGGCGTAGGGTATAGGTTAGGGTTAGGGTTAGGGTTAGGGTACGGCTTAGGATACGGGTTAGGGTACGGGTGAGGGTACGGCGTAGCGTATGGGTTAGGGTTAGGGTTAGGGTTAGGGTACGGCTTAGGGTACGGGTTAGGGTACGGGTGAGGGTACGGCGTAGGGTATGGGTTAGGGTTAGGGTTAGGGTTAGGGTTAGTTTTAGGGTTAGGGATTGGTTTAGGGTACGGGTTAGGACTAGCGTACGTGTTAGGGTTAGGGTTTGGGTTAGGGTTAGGGTACGCGTTAGGGTTAGGGTATGGGTTAGGGTTAGGGTACACGTTAGGATTAGGGTATTTATTAAACCTATCCCACTCTCTAGATACCACTTAGCACGTAAAGGAATATTATTTGGGGTCCAGCCATGGAGAAGATTTTAGTCACTAGGATAAGATAAAGAATAAACACATTATAAAAAAATCACATTAGGATTTTCTTTTTAACCTGTTCCTTAAAACACTAGTGCTTAGGAAATCTAATGGAGGCAAAAGCAGTCAAGGGTAGTTTAGGGTTAGGGTTAGGGTTAGGGTTAGTGTTAGGGTTAGGGTACGGCTTAGGGTATGGGATAGGGTACGGGTGAGGGTACGGCGTAGGGTAGGGGTTAGGGTTAGGGTTAGGGTTAGGGTTAGGGTTAGGGTACGGCTTAGGGTACGGGTGAGGGTACGGGTGAGGGTACTGCGTAGGGTATTGGTTAGGGTTAGGGTACGGCTTAGGATACGGGTTAGGGTACGGGTTAGGGTACGGCGTAGGGTAGGGGTTAGGGTTAGGGTTAGGGTTAGGGTTAGGGTTAGGGTACGGCTTAGGGTACGGGTTAGGGTACAGGTGAGGGTACGGCGTAGGGTATAGGTTAGGGTTAGGGTTAGGGTTAGGGTACGGCTTAGGATACGGGTTAGGGTACGGGTGAGGGTACGGCGTAGCGTATGGGTTAGGGTTAGGGTTAGGGTTAGGGTACGGCTTAGGGTACGGGTTAGGGTACGGGTGAGGGTACGGCGTAGGGTATGGGTTAGGGTTAGGGTTAGGGTTAGGGTTAGTTTTAGGGTTAGGGATTGGTTTAGGGTACGGGTTAGGACTAGCGTACGTGTTAGGGTTAGGGTTTGGGTTAGGGTTAGGGTACGCGTTAGGGTTAGGGTATGGGTTAGGGTTAGGGTACACGTTAGGATTAGGGTATTTATTAAACCTATCCCACTCTCTAGATACCACTTAGCACGTAAAGGAATATTATTTGGGGTCCAGCCATGGAGAAGATTTTAGTCACTAGGATAAGATAAAGAATAAACACATTATAAAAAAATCACATTAGGATTTTCTTTTTAACCTGTTCCTTAAAACACTAGTGCTTAGGAAATCTAATGGAGGCAAAAGCAGTCAAGGGTAGTTTAGGGTTAGGGTTAGGGTTAGGGTTAGTGTTAGGGTTAGGGTACGGCTTAGGGTATGGGATAGGGTACGGGTGAGGGTACGGCGTAGGGTAGGGGTTAGGGTTAGGGTTAGGGTTAGGGTTAGGGTTAGGGTACGGCTTAGGGTACGGGTGAGGGTACGGGTGAGGGTACTGCGTAGGGTATTGGTTAGGGTTAGGGTACGGCTTAGGATACGGGTTAGGGTACGGGTTAGGGTACGGCGTAGGGTAGGGGTTAGGGTTAGGGTTAGGGTTAGGGTTAGGGTTAGGGTACGGCTTAGGGTACGGGTTAGGGTACAGGTGAGGGTACGGCGTAGGGTATAGGTTAGGGTTAGGGTTAGGGTTAGGGTACGGCTTAGGATACGGGTTAGGGTACGGGTGAGGGTACGGCGTAGCGTATGGGTTAGGGTTAGGGTTAGGGTTAGGGTACGGCTTAGGGTACGGGTTAGGGTACGGGTGAGGGTACGGCGTAGGGTATGGGTTAGGGTTAGGGTTAGGGTTAGGGTTAGTTTTAGGGTTAGGGATTGGTTTAGGGTACGGGTTAGGACTAGCGTACGTGTTAGGGTTAGGGTTTGGGTTAGGGTTAGGGTACGCGTTAGGGTTAGGGTATGGGTTAGGGTTAGGGTACACGTTAGGATTAGGGTATTTATTAAACCTATCCCACTCTCTAGATACCACTTAGCACGTAAAGGAATATTATTTGGGGTCCAGCCATGGAGAAGATTTTAGTCACTAGGATAAGATAAAGAATAAACACATTATAAAAAAATCACATTAGGATTTTCTTTTTAACCTGTTCCTTAAAACACTAGTGCTTAGGAAATCTAATGGAGGCAAAAGCAGTCAAGGGTAGTTTAGGGTTAGGGTTAGGGTTAGGGTTAGTGTTAGGGTTAGGGTACGGCTTAGGGTATGGGATAGGGTACGGGTGAGGGTACGGCGTAGGGTAGGGGTTAGGGTTAGGGTTAGGGTTAGGGTTAGGGTTAGGGTACGGCTTAGGGTACGGGTGAGGGTACGGGTGAGGGTACTGCGTAGGGTATTGGTTAGGGTTAGGGTACGGCTTAGGATACGGGTTAGGGTACGGGTTAGGGTACGGCGTAGGGTAGGGGTTAGGGTTAGGGTTAGGGTTAGGGTTAGGGTTAGGGTACGGCTTAGGGTACGGGTTAGGGTACAGGTGAGGGTACGGCGTAGGGTATAGGTTAGGGTTAGGGTTAGGGTTAGGGTACGGCTTAGGATACGGGTTAGGGTACGGGTGAGGGTACGGCGTAGCGTATGGGTTAGGGTTAGGGTTAGGGTTAGGGTACGGCTTAGGGTACGGGTTAGGGTACGGGTGAGGGTACGGCGTAGGGTATGGGTTAGGGTTAGGGTTAGGGTTAGGGTTAGTTTTAGGGTTAGGGATTGGTTTAGGGTACGGGTTAGGACTAGCGTACGTGTTAGGGTTAGGGTTTGGGTTAGGGTTAGGGTACGCGTTAGGGTTAGGGTATGGGTTAGGGTTAGGGTACACGTTAGGATTAGGGTATTTATTAAACCTATCCCACTCTCTAGATACCACTTAGCACGTAAAGGAATATTATTTGGGGTCCAGCCATGGAGAAGATTTTAGTCACTAGGATAAGATAAAGAATAAACACATTATAAAAAAATCACATTAGGATTTTCTTTTTAACCTGTTCCTTAAAACACTAGTGCTTAGGAAATCTAATGGAGGCAAAAGCAGTCAAGGGTAGTTTAGGGTTAGGGTTAGGGTTAGGGTTAGTGTTAGGGTTAGGGTACGGCTTAGGGTATGGGATAGGGTACGGGTGAGGGTACGGCGTAGGGTAGGGGTTAGGGTTAGGGTTAGGGTTAGGGTTAGGGTTAGGGTACGGCTTAGGGTACGGGTGAGGGTACGGGTGAGGGTACTGCGTAGGGTATTGGTTAGGGTTAGGGTACGGCTTAGGATACGGGTTAGGGTACGGGTTAGGGTACGGCGTAGGGTAGGGGTTAGGGTTAGGGTTAGGGTTAGGGTTAGGGTTAGGGTACGGCTTAGGGTACGGGTTAGGGTACAGGTGAGGGTACGGCGTAGGGTATAGGTTAGGGTTAGGGTTAGGGTTAGGGTACGGCTTAGGATACGGGTTAGGGTACGGGTGAGGGTACGGCGTAGCGTATGGGTTAGGGTTAGGGTTAGGGTTAGGGTACGGCTTAGGGTACGGGTTAGGGTACGGGTGAGGGTACGGCGTAGGGTATGGGTTAGGGTTAGGGTTAGGGTTAGGGTTAGTTTTAGGGTTAGGGATTGGTTTAGGGTACGGGTTAGGACTAGCGTACGTGTTAGGGTTAGGGTTTGGGTTAGGGTTAGGGTACGCGTTAGGGTTAGGGTATGGGTTAGGGTTAGGGTACACGTTAGGATTAGGGTATTTATTAAACCTATCCCACTCTCTAGATACCACTTAGCACGTAAAGGAATATTATTTGGGGTCCAGCCATGGAGAAGATTTTAGTCACTAGGATAAGATAAAGAATAAACACATTATAAAAAAATCACATTAGGATTTTCTTTTTAACCTGTTCCTTAAAACACTAGTGCTTAGGAAATCTAATGGAGGCAAAAGCAGTCAAGGGTAGTTTAGGGTTAGGGTTAGGGTTAGGGTTAGTGTTAGGGTTAGGGTACGGCTTAGGGTATGGGATAGGGTACGGGTGAGGGTACGGCGTAGGGTAGGGGTTAGGGTTAGGGTTAGGGTTAGGGTTAGGGTTAGGGTACGGCTTAGGGTACGGGTGAGGGTACGGGTGAGGGTACTGCGTAGGGTATTGGTTAGGGTTAGGGTACGGCTTAGGATACGGGTTAGGGTACGGGTTAGGGTACGGCGTAGGGTAGGGGTTAGGGTTAGGGTTAGGGTTAGGGTTAGGGTTAGGGTACGGCTTAGGGTACGGGTTAGGGTACAGGTGAGGGTACGGCGTAGGGTATAGGTTAGGGTTAGGGTTAGGGTTAGGGTACGGCTTAGGATACGGGTTAGGGTACGGGTGAGGGTACGGCGTAGCGTATGGGTTAGGGTTAGGGTTAGGGTTAGGGTACGGCTTAGGGTACGGGTTAGGGTACGGGTGAGGGTACGGCGTAGGGTATGGGTTAGGGTTAGGGTTAGGGTTAGGGTTAGTTTTAGGGTTAGGGATTGGTTTAGGGTACGGGTTAGGACTAGCGTACGTGTTAGGGTTAGGGTTTGGGTTAGGGTTAGGGTACGCGTTAGGGTTAGGGTATGGGTTAGGGTTAGGGTACACGTTAGGATTAGGGTATTTATTAAACCTATCCCACTCTCTAGATACCACTTAGCACGTAAAGGAATATTATTTGGGGTCCAGCCATGGAGAAGATTTTAGTCACTAGGATAAGATAAAGAATAAACACATTATAAAAAAATCACATTAGGATTTTCTTTTTAACCTGTTCCTTAAAACACTAGTGCTTAGGAAATCTAATGGAGGCAAAAGCAGTCAAGGGTAGTTTAGGGTTAGGGTTAGGGTTAGGGTTAGTGTTAGGGTTAGGGTACGGCTTAGGGTATGGGATAGGGTACGGGTGAGGGTACGGCGTAGGGTAGGGGTTAGGGTTAGGGTTAGGGTTAGGGTTAGGGTTAGGGTACGGCTTAGGGTACGGGTGAGGGTACGGGTGAGGGTACTGCGTAGGGTATTGGTTAGGGTTAGGGTACGGCTTAGGATACGGGTTAGGGTACGGGTTAGGGTACGGCGTAGGGTAGGGGTTAGGGTTAGGGTTAGGGTTAGGGTTAGGGTTAGGGTACGGCTTAGGGTACGGGTTAGGGTACAGGTGAGGGTACGGCGTAGGGTATAGGTTAGGGTTAGGGTTAGGGTTAGGGTACGGCTTAGGATACGGGTTAGGGTACGGGTGAGGGTACGGCGTAGCGTATGGGTTAGGGTTAGGGTTAGGGTTAGGGTACGGCTTAGGGTACGGGTTAGGGTACGGGTGAGGGTACGGCGTAGGGTATGGGTTAGGGTTAGGGTTAGGGTTAGGGTTAGTTTTAGGGTTAGGGATTGGTTTAGGGTACGGGTTAGGACTAGCGTACGTGTTAGGGTTAGGGTTTGGGTTAGGGTTAGGGTACGCGTTAGGGTTAGGGTATGGGTTAGGGTTAGGGTACACGTTAGGATTAGGGTATTTATTAAACCTATCCCACTCTCTAGATACCACTTAGCACGTAAAGGAATATTATTTGGGGTCCAGCCATGGAGAAGATTTTAGTCACTAGGATAAGATAAAGAATAAACACATTATAAAAAAATCACATTAGGATTTTCTTTTTAACCTGTTCCTTAAAACACTAGTGCTTAGGAAATCTAATGGAGGCAAAAGCAGTCAAGGGTAGTTTAGGGTTAGGGTTAGGGTTAGGGTTAGTGTTAGGGTTAGGGTACGGCTTAGGGTATGGGATAGGGTACGGGTGAGGGTACGGCGTAGGGTAGGGGTTAGGGTTAGGGTTAGGGTTAGGGTTAGGGTTAGGGTACGGCTTAGGGTACGGGTGAGGGTACGGGTGAGGGTACTGCGTAGGGTATTGGTTAGGGTTAGGGTACGGCTTAGGATACGGGTTAGGGTACGGGTTAGGGTACGGCGTAGGGTAGGGGTTAGGGTTAGGGTTAGGGTTAGGGTTAGGGTTAGGGTACGGCTTAGGGTACGGGTTAGGGTACAGGTGAGGGTACGGCGTAGGGTATAGGTTAGGGTTAGGGTTAGGGTTAGGGTACGGCTTAGGATACGGGTTAGGGTACGGGTGAGGGTACGGCGTAGCGTATGGGTTAGGGTTAGGGTTAGGGTTAGGGTACGGCTTAGGGTACGGGTTAGGGTACGGGTGAGGGTACGGCGTAGGGTATGGGTTAGGGTTAGGGTTAGGGTTAGGGTTAGTTTTAGGGTTAGGGATTGGTTTAGGGTACGGGTTAGGACTAGCGTACGTGTTAGGGTTAGGGTTTGGGTTAGGGTTAGGGTACGCGTTAGGGTTAGGGTATGGGTTAGGGTTAGGGTACACGTTAGGATTAGGGTATTTATTAAACCTATCCCACTCTCTAGATACCACTTAGCACGTAAAGGAATATTATTTGGGGTCCAGCCATGGAGAAGATTTTAGTCACTAGGATAAGATAAAGAATAAACACATTATAAAAAAATCACATTAGGATTTTCTTTTTAACCTGTTCCTTAAAACACTAGTGCTTAGGAAATCTAATGGAGGCAAAAGCAGTCAAGGGTAGTTTAGGGTTAGGGTTAGGGTTAGGGTTAGTGTTAGGGTTAGGGTACGGCTTAGGGTATGGGATAGGGTACGGGTGAGGGTACGGCGTAGGGTAGGGGTTAGGGTTAGGGTTAGGGTTAGGGTTAGGGTTAGGGTACGGCTTAGGGTACGGGTGAGGGTACGGGTGAGGGTACTGCGTAGGGTATTGGTTAGGGTTAGGGTACGGCTTAGGATACGGGTTAGGGTACGGGTTAGGGTACGGCGTAGGGTAGGGGTTAGGGTTAGGGTTAGGGTTAGGGTTAGGGTTAGGGTACGGCTTAGGGTACGGGTTAGGGTACAGGTGAGGGTACGGCGTAGGGTATAGGTTAGGGTTAGGGTTAGGGTTAGGGTACGGCTTAGGATACGGGTTAGGGTACGGGTGAGGGTACGGCGTAGCGTATGGGTTAGGGTTAGGGTTAGGGTTAGGGTACGGCTTAGGGTACGGGTTAGGGTACGGGTGAGGGTACGGCGTAGGGTATGGGTTAGGGTTAGGGTTAGGGTTAGGGTTAGTTTTAGGGTTAGGGATTGGTTTAGGGTACGGGTTAGGACTAGCGTACGTGTTAGGGTTAGGGTTTGGGTTAGGGTTAGGGTACGCGTTAGGGTTAGGGTATGGGTTAGGGTTAGGGTACACGTTAGGATTAGGGTATTTATTAAACCTATCCCACTCTCTAGATACCACTTAGCACGTAAAGGAATATTATTTGGGGTCCAGCCATGGAGAAGATTTTAGTCACTAGGATAAGATAAAGAATAAACACATTATAAAAAAATCACATTAGGATTTTCTTTTTAACCTGTTCCTTAAAACACTAGTGCTTAGGAAATCTAATGGAGGCAAAAGCAGTCAAGGGTAGTTTAGGGTTAGGGTTAGGGTTAGGGTTAGTGTTAGGGTTAGGGTACGGCTTAGGGTATGGGATAGGGTACGGGTGAGGGTACGGCGTAGGGTAGGGGTTAGGGTTAGGGTTAGGGTTAGGGTTAGGGTTAGGGTACGGCTTAGGGTACGGGTGAGGGTACGGGTGAGGGTACTGCGTAGGGTATTGGTTAGGGTTAGGGTACGGCTTAGGATACGGGTTAGGGTACGGGTTAGGGTACGGCGTAGGGTAGGGGTTAGGGTTAGGGTTAGGGTTAGGGTTAGGGTTAGGGTACGGCTTAGGGTACGGGTTAGGGTACAGGTGAGGGTACGGCGTAGGGTATAGGTTAGGGTTAGGGTTAGGGTTAGGGTACGGCTTAGGATACGGGTTAGGGTACGGGTGAGGGTACGGCGTAGCGTATGGGTTAGGGTTAGGGTTAGGGTTAGGGTACGGCTTAGGGTACGGGTTAGGGTACGGGTGAGGGTACGGCGTAGGGTATGGGTTAGGGTTAGGGTTAGGGTTAGGGTTAGTTTTAGGGTTAGGGATTGGTTTAGGGTACGGGTTAGGACTAGCGTACGTGTTAGGGTTAGGGTTTGGGTTAGGGTTAGGGTACGCGTTAGGGTTAGGGTATGGGTTAGGGTTAGGGTACACGTTAGGATTAGGGTATTTATTAAACCTATCCCACTCTCTAGATACCACTTAGCACGTAAAGGAATATTATTTGGGGTCCAGCCATGGAGAAGATTTTAGTCACTAGGATAAGATAAAGAATAAACACATTATAAAAAAATCACATTAGGATTTTCTTTTTAACCTGTTCCTTAAAACACTAGTGCTTAGGAAATCTAATGGAGGCAAAAGCAGTCAAGGGTAGTTTAGGGTTAGGGTTAGGGTTAGGGTTAGTGTTAGGGTTAGGGTACGGCTTAGGGTATGGGATAGGGTACGGGTGAGGGTACGGCGTAGGGTAGGGGTTAGGGTTAGGGTTAGGGTTAGGGTTAGGGTTAGGGTACGGCTTAGGGTACGGGTGAGGGTACGGGTGAGGGTACTGCGTAGGGTATTGGTTAGGGTTAGGGTACGGCTTAGGATACGGGTTAGGGTACGGGTTAGGGTACGGCGTAGGGTAGGGGTTAGGGTTAGGGTTAGGGTTAGGGTTAGGGTTAGGGTACGGCTTAGGGTACGGGTTAGGGTACAGGTGAGGGTACGGCGTAGGGTATAGGTTAGGGTTAGGGTTAGGGTTAGGGTACGGCTTAGGATACGGGTTAGGGTACGGGTGAGGGTACGGCGTAGCGTATGGGTTAGGGTTAGGGTTAGGGTTAGGGTACGGCTTAGGGTACGGGTTAGGGTACGGGTGAGGGTACGGCGTAGGGTATGGGTTAGGGTTAGGGTTAGGGTTAGGGTTAGTTTTAGGGTTAGGGATTGGTTTAGGGTACGGGTTAGGACTAGCGTACGTGTTAGGGTTAGGGTTTGGGTTAGGGTTAGGGTACGCGTTAGGGTTAGGGTATGGGTTAGGGTTAGGGTACACGTTAGGATTAGGGTATTTATTAAACCTATCCCACTCTCTAGATACCACTTAGCACGTAAAGGAATATTATTTGGGGTCCAGCCATGGAGAAGATTTTAGTCACTAGGATAAGATAAAGAATAAACACATTATAAAAAAATCACATTAGGATTTTCTTTTTAACCTGTTCCTTAAAACACTAGTGCTTAGGAAATCTAATGGAGGCAAAAGCAGTCAAGGGTAGTTTAGGGTTAGGGTTAGGGTTAGGGTTAGTGTTAGGGTTAGGGTACGGCTTAGGGTATGGGATAGGGTACGGGTGAGGGTACGGCGTAGGGTAGGGGTTAGGGTTAGGGTTAGGGTTAGGGTTAGGGTTAGGGTACGGCTTAGGGTACGGGTGAGGGTACGGGTGAGGGTACTGCGTAGGGTATTGGTTAGGGTTAGGGTACGGCTTAGGATACGGGTTAGGGTACGGGTTAGGGTACGGCGTAGGGTAGGGGTTAGGGTTAGGGTTAGGGTTAGGGTTAGGGTTAGGGTACGGCTTAGGGTACGGGTTAGGGTACAGGTGAGGGTACGGCGTAGGGTATAGGTTAGGGTTAGGGTTAGGGTTAGGGTACGGCTTAGGATACGGGTTAGGGTACGGGTGAGGGTACGGCGTAGCGTATGGGTTAGGGTTAGGGTTAGGGTTAGGGTACGGCTTAGGGTACGGGTTAGGGTACGGGTGAGGGTACGGCGTAGGGTATGGGTTAGGGTTAGGGTTAGGGTTAGGGTTAGTTTTAGGGTTAGGGATTGGTTTAGGGTACGGGTTAGGACTAGCGTACGTGTTAGGGTTAGGGTTTGGGTTAGGGTTAGGGTACGCGTTAGGGTTAGGGTATGGGTTAGGGTTAGGGTACACGTTAGGATTAGGGTATTTATTAAACCTATCCCACTCTCTAGATACCACTTAGCACGTAAAGGAATATTATTTGGGGTCCAGCCATGGAGAAGATTTTAGTCACTAGGATAAGATAAAGAATAAACACATTATAAAAAAATCACATTAGGATTTTCTTTTTAACCTGTTCCTTAAAACACTAGTGCTTAGGAAATCTAATGGAGGCAAAAGCAGTCAAGGGTAGTTTAGGGTTAGGGTTAGGGTTAGGGTTAGTGTTAGGGTTAGGGTACGGCTTAGGGTATGGGATAGGGTACGGGTGAGGGTACGGCGTAGGGTAGGGGTTAGGGTTAGGGTTAGGGTTAGGGTTAGGGTTAGGGTACGGCTTAGGGTACGGGTGAGGGTACGGGTGAGGGTACTGCGTAGGGTATTGGTTAGGGTTAGGGTACGGCTTAGGATACGGGTTAGGGTACGGGTTAGGGTACGGCGTAGGGTAGGGGTTAGGGTTAGGGTTAGGGTTAGGGTTAGGGTTAGGGTACGGCTTAGGGTACGGGTTAGGGTACAGGTGAGGGTACGGCGTAGGGTATAGGTTAGGGTTAGGGTTAGGGTTAGGGTACGGCTTAGGATACGGGTTAGGGTACGGGTGAGGGTACGGCGTAGCGTATGGGTTAGGGTTAGGGTTAGGGTTAGGGTACGGCTTAGGGTACGGGTTAGGGTACGGGTGAGGGTACGGCGTAGGGTATGGGTTAGGGTTAGGGTTAGGGTTAGGGTTAGGGTTAGGGTACGGCTTAGGGTACGGGTTAGGGTACAGGTGAGGGTACGGCGTAGGGTATAGGTTAGGGTTAGGGTTAGGGTTAGGGTACGGCTTAGGATACGGGTTAGGGTACGGGTGAGGGTACGGCGTAGCGTATGGGTTAGGGTTAGGGTTAGGGTTAGGGTACGGCTTAGGGTACGGGTTAGGGTACGGGTGAGGGTACGGCGTAGGGTATGGGTTAGGGTTAGGGTTAGGGTTAGGGTTAGTTTTAGGGTTAGGGATTGGTTTAGGGTACGGGTTAGGACTAGCGTACGTGTTAGGGTTAGGGTTTGGGTTAGGGTTAGGGTACGCGTTAGGGTTAGGGTATGGGTTAGGGTTAGGGTACACGTTAGGATTAGGGTATTTATTAAACCTATCCCACTCTCTAGATACCACTTAGCACGTAAAGGAATATTATTTGGGGTCCAGCCATGGAGAAGATTTTAGTCACTAGGATAAGATAAAGAATAAACACATTATAAAAAAATCACATTAGGATTTTCTTTTTAACCTGTTCCTTAAAACACTAGTGCTTAGGAAATCTAATGGAGGCAAAAGCAGTCAAGGGTAGTTTAGGGTTAGGGTTAGGGTTAGGGTTAGTGTTAGGGTTAGGGTACGGCTTAGGGTATGGGATAGGGTACGGGTGAGGGTACGGCGTAGGGTAGGGGTTAGGGTTAGGGTTAGGGTTAGGGTTAGGGTTAGGGTACGGCTTAGGGTACGGGTGAGGGTACGGGTGAGGGTACTGCGTAGGGTATTGGTTAGGGTTAGGGTACGGCTTAGGATACGGGTTAGGGTACGGGTTAGGGTACGGCGTAGGGTAGGGGTTAGGGTTAGGGTTAGGGTTAGGGTTAGGGTACGGCTTAGGGTACGGGTTAGGGTACAGGTGAGGGTACGGCGTAGGGTATAGGTTAGGGTTAGGGTTAGGGTTAGGGTACGGCTTAGGATACGGGTTAGGGTACGGGTGAGGGTACGGCGTAGCGTATGGGTTAGGGTTAGGGTTAGGGTTAGGGTACGGCTTAGGGTACGGGTTAGGGTACGGGTGAGGGTACGGCGTAGGGTATGGGTTAGGGTTAGGGTTAGGGTTAGTTTTAGGGTTAGGGATTGGTTTAGGGTACGGGTTAGGACTAGCGTACGTGTTAGGGTTAGGGTTTGGGTTAGGGTTAGGGTACGCGTTAGGGTTAGGGTATGGGTTAGGGTTAGGGTACACGTTAGGATTAGGGTATTTATTAAACCTATCCCACTCTCTAGATACCACTTAGCACGTAAAGGAATATTATTTGGGGTCCAGCCATGGAGAAGATTTTAGTCACTAGGATAAGATAAAGAATAAACACATTATAAAAAAATCACATTAGGATTTTCTTTTTAACCTGTTCCTTAAAACACTAGTGCTTAGGAAATCTAATGGAGGCAAAAGCAGTCAAGGGTAGTTTAGGGTTAGGGTTAGGGTTAGGGTTAGTGTTAGGGTTAGGGTACGGCTTAGGGTATGGGATAGGGTACGGGTGAGGGTACGGCGTAGGGTAGGGGTTAGGGTTAGGGTTAGGGTTAGGGTACGGCTTAGGGTACGGGTGAGGGTACGGGTGAGGGTACTGCGTAGGGTATTGGTTAGGGTTAGGGTACGGCTTAGGATACGGGTTAGGGTACGGGTTAGGGTACGGCGTAGGGTAGGGGTTAGGGTTAGGGTTAGGGTTAGGGTTAGGGTTAGGGTACGGCTTAGGGTACGGGTTAGGGTACAGGTGAGGGTACGGCGTAGGGTATAGGTTAGGGTTAGGGTTAGGGTTAGGGTACGGCTTAGGATACGGGTTAGGGTACGGGTGAGGGTACGGCGTAGCGTATGGGTTAGGGTTAGGGTTAGGGTTAGGGTACGGCTTAGGGTACGGGTTAGGGTACGGGTGAGGGTACGGCGTAGGGTATGGGTTAGGGTTAGGGTACGGCTTAGGATACGGGTTAGGGTACGGGTTAGGGTACGGCGTAGGGTATTGGTTAGGGTTAGGGTACGGCTTAGGATACGGGTTAGGGTACGGGTTAGGGTACGGCGTAGGGTAGGGGTTAGGGTTAGGGTTAGGGTTAGGGTTAGGGTTAGGGTACGGCTTAGGGTACGGGTTAGGGTACAGGTGAGGGTACGGCGTAGGGTATAGGTTAGGGTTAGGGTTAGGGTTAGGGTACGGCTTAGGATACGGGTTAGGGTACGGGTGAGGGTACGGCGTAGCGTATGGGTTAGGGTTAGGGTTAGGGTTAGGGTACGGCTTAGGGTACGGGTTAGGGTACGGGTGAGGGTACGGCGTAGGGTATGGGTTAGGGTTAGGGTTAGGGTTAGGGTTAGGGTTAGTTTTAGGGTTAGGGATTGGTTTAGGGTACGGGTTAGGACTAGCGTACGTGTTAGGGTTAGGGTTTGGGTTAGGGTTAGGGTACGCGTTAGGGTTAGGGTATGGGTTAGGGTTAGGGTACACGTTAGGATTAGGGTATTTATTAAACCTATCCCACTCTCTAGATACCACTTAGCACGTAAAGGAATATTATTTGGGGTCCAGCCATGGAGAAGATTTTAGTCACTAGGATAAGATAAAGAATAAACACATTATAAAAAAATCACATTAGGATTTTCTTTTTAACCTGTTCCTTAAAACACTAGTGCTTAGGAAATCTAATGGAGGCAAAAGCAGTCAAGGGTAGTTTAGGGTTAGGGTTAGGGTTAGGGTTAGTGTTAGGGTTAGGGTACGGCTTAGGGTATGGGATAGGGTACGGGTGAGGGTACGGCGTAGGGTAGGGGTTAGGGTTAGGGTTAGGGTTAGGGTTAGGGTTAGGGTACGGCTTAGGGTACGGGTGAGGGTACGGGTGAGGGTACTGCGTAGGGTATTGGTTAGGGTTAGGGTACGGCTTAGGATACGGGTTAGGGTACGGGTTAGGGTACGGCGTAGGGTAGGGGTTAGGGTTAGGGTTAGGGTTAGGGTTAGGGTTAGGGTACGGCTTAGGGTACGGGTTAGGGTACAGGTGAGGGTACGGCGTAGGGTATAGGTTAGGGTTAGGGTTAGGGTTAGGGTACGGCTTAGGATACGGGTTAGGGTACGGGTGAGGGTACGGCGTAGCGTATGGGTTAGGGTTAGGGTTAGGGTTAGGGTACGGCTTAGGGTACGGGTTAGGGTACGGGTGAGGGTACGGCGTAGGGTATGGGTTAGGGTTAGGGTTAGGGTTAGGGTTAGTTTTAGGGTTAGGGATTGGTTTAGGGTACGGGTTAGGACTAGCGTACGTGTTAGGGTTAGGGTTTGGGTTAGGGTTAGGGTACGCGTTAGGGTTAGGGTATGGGTTAGGGTTAGGGTACACGTTAGGATTAGGGTATTTATTAAACCTATCCCACTCTCTAGATACCACTTAGCACGTAAAGGAATATTATTTGGGGTCCAGCCATGGAGAAGATTTTAGTCACTAGGATAAGATAAAGAATAAACACATTATAAAAAAATCACATTAGGATTTTCTTTTTAACCTGTTCCTTAAAACACTAGTGCTTAGGAAATCTAATGGAGGCAAAAGCAGTCAAGGGTAGTTTAGGGTTAGGGTTAGGGTTAGGGTTAGTGTTAGGGTTAGGGTACGGCTTAGGGTATGGGATAGGGTACGGGTGAGGGTACGGCGTAGGGTAGGGGTTAGGGTTAGGGTTAGGGTTAGGGTTAGGGTTAGGGTACGGCTTAGGGTACGGGTGAGGGTACGGGTGAGGGTACTGCGTAGGGTATTGGTTAGGGTTAGGGTACGGCTTAGGATACGGGTTAGGGTACGGGTTAGGGTACGGCGTAGGGTAGGGGTTAGGGTTAGGGTTAGGGTTAGGGTTAGGGTTAGGGTACGGCTTAGGGTACGGGTTAGGGTACAGGTGAGGGTACGGCGTAGGGTATAGGTTAGGGTTAGGGTTAGGGTTAGGGTACGGCTTAGGATACGGGTTAGGGTACGGGTGAGGGTACGGCGTAGCGTATGGGTTAGGGTTAGGGTTAGGGTTAGGGTACGGCTTAGGGTACGGGTTAGGGTACGGGTGAGGGTACGGCGTAGGGTATGGGTTAGGGTTAGGGTTAGGGTTAGGGTTAGTTTTAGGGTTAGGGATTGGTTTAGGGTACGGGTTAGGACTAGCGTACGTGTTAGGGTTAGGGTTTGGGTTAGGGTTAGGGTACGCGTTAGGGTTAGGGTATGGGTTAGGGTTAGGGTACACGTTAGGATTAGGGTATTTATTAAACCTATCCCACTCTCTAGATACCACTTAGCACGTAAAGGAATATTATTTGGGGTCCAGCCATGGAGAAGATTTTAGTCACTAGGATAAGATAAAGAATAAACACATTATAAAAAAATCACATTAGGATTTTCTTTTTAACCTGTTCCTTAAAACACTAGTGCTTAGGAAATCTAATGGAGGCAAAAGCAGTCAAGGGTAGTTTAGGGTTAGGGTTAGGGTTAGGGTTAGTGTTAGGGTTAGGGTACGGCTTAGGGTATGGGATAGGGTACGGGTGAGGGTACGGCGTAGGGTAGGGGTTAGGGTTAGGGTTAGGGTTAGGGTTAGGGTACGGCTTAGGGTACGGGTGAGGGTACGGGTGAGGGTACTGCGTAGGGTATTGGTTAGGGTTAGGGTACGGCTTAGGATACGGGTTAGGGTACGGGTTAGGGTACGGCGTAGGGTAGGGGTTAGGGTTAGGGTTAGGGTTAGGGTTAGGGTTAGGGTACGGCTTAGGGTACGGGTTAGGGTACAGGTGAGGGTACGGCGTAGGGTATAGGTTAGGGTTAGGGTTAGGGTTAGGGTACGGCTTAGGATACGGGTTAGGGTACGGGTGAGGGTACGGCGTAGCGTATGGGTTAGGGTTAGGGTTAGGGTTAGGGTACGGCTTAGGGTACGGGTTAGGGTACGGGTGAGGGTACGGCGTAGGGTATGGGTTAGGGTTAGGGTTAGGGTTAGGGTTAGTTTTAGGGTTAGGGATTGGTTTAGGGTACGGGTTAGGACTAGCGTACGTGTTAGGGTTAGGGTTTGGGTTAGGGTTAGGGTACGCATTAGGGTTAGGGTATGGGTTAGGGTTAGGGTACACGTTAGGATTAGGGTATTTATTAAACCTATCCCACTCTCTAGATACCACTTAGCACGTAAAGGAATATTATTTGGGGTCCAGCCATGGAGAAGATTTTAGTCACTAGGATAAGATAAAGAATAAACACATTATAAAAAAATCACATTAGGATTTTCTTTTTAACCTGTTCCTTAAAACACTAGTGCTTAGGAAATCTAATGGAGGCAAAAGCAGTCAAGGGTAGTTTAGGGTTAGGGTTAGGGTTAGGGTTAGTGTTAGGGTTAGGGTACGGCTTAGGGTATGGGATAGGGTACGGGTGAGGGTACGGCGTAGGGTAGGGGTTAGGGTTAGGGTTAGGGTTAGGGTTAGGGTACGGCTTAGGGTACGGGTGAGGGTACGGGTGAGGGTACTGCGTAGGGTATTGGTTAGGGTTAGGGTACGGCTTAGGATACGGGTTAGGGTACGGGTTAGGGTACGGCGTAGGGTAGGGGTTAGGGTTAGGGTTAGGGTTAGGGTTAGGGTTAGGGTACGGCTTAGGGTACGGGTTAGGGTACAGGTGAGGGTACGGCGTAGGGTATAGGTTAGGGTTAGGGTTAGGGTTAGGGTACGGCTTAGGATACGGGTTAGGGTACGGGTGAGGGTACGGCGTAGCGTATGGGTTAGGGTTAGGGTTAGGGTTAGGGTACGGCTTAGGGTACGGGTTAGGGTACGGGTGAGGGTACGGCGTAGGGTATGGGTTAGGGTTAGGGTTAGGGTTAGGGTTAGTTTTAGGGTTAGGGATTGGTTTAGGGTACGGGTTAGGACTAGCGTACGTGTTAGGGTTAGGGTTTGGGTTAGGGTTAGGGTACGCGTTAGGGTTAGGGTATGGGTTAGGGTTAGGGTACACGTTAGGATTAGGGTATTTATTAAACCTATCCCACTCTCTAGATACCACTTAGCACGTAAAGGAATATTATTTGGGGTCCAGCCATGGAGAAGATTTTAGTCACTAGGATAAGATAAAGAATAAACACATTATAAAAAAATCACATTAGGATTTTCTTTTTAACCTGTTCCTTAAAACACTAGTGCTTAGGAAATCTAATGGAGGCAAAAGCAGTCAAGGGTAGTTTAGGGTTAGGGTTAGGGTTAGGGTTAGTGTTAGGGTTAGGGTACGGCTTAGGGTATGGGATAGGGTACGGGTGAGGGTACGGCGTAGGGTAGGGGTTAGGGTTAGGGTTAGGGTTAGGGTTAGGGTTAGGGTACGGCTTAGGGTACGGGTGAGGGTACGGGTGAGGGTACTGCGTAGGGTATTGGTTAGGGTTAGGGTACGGCTTAGGATACGGGTTAGGGTACGGGTTAGGGTACGGCGTAGGGTAGGGGTTAGGGTTAGGGTTAGGGTTAGGGTTAGGGTTAGGGTACGGCTTAGGGTACGGGTTAGGGTACAGGTGAGGGTACGGCGTAGGGTATAGGTTAGGGTTAGGGTTAGGGTTAGGGTACGGCTTAGGATACGGGTTAGGGTACGGGTGAGGGTACGGCGTAGCGTATGGGTTAGGGTTAGGGTTAGGGTTAGGGTACGGCTTAGGGTACGGGTTAGGGTACGGGTGAGGGTACGGCGTAGGGTATGGGTTAGGGTTAGGGTTAGGGTTAGGGTTAGTTTTAGGGTTAGGGATTGGTTTAGGGTACGGGTTAGGACTAGCGTACGTGTTAGGGTTAGGGTTTGGGTTAGGGTTAGGGTACGCGTTAGGGTTAGGGTATGGGTTAGGGTTAGGGTACACGTTAGGATTAGGGTATTTATTAAACCTATCCCACTCTCTAGATACCACTTAGCACGTAAAGGAATATTATTTGGGGTCCAGCCATGGAGAAGATTTTAGTCACTAGGATAAGATAAAGAATAAACACATTATAAAAAAATCACATTAGGATTTTCTTTTTAACCTGTTCCTTAAAACACTAGTGCTTAGGAAATCTAATGGAGGCAAAAGCAGTCAAGGGTAGTTTAGGGTTAGGGTTAGGGTTAGGGTTAGTGTTAGGGTTAGGGTACGGCTTAGGGTATGGGATAGGGTACGGGTGAGGGTACGGCGTAGGGTAGGGGTTAGGGTTAGGGTTAGGGTTAGGGTTAGGGTTAGGGTACGGCTTAGGGTACGGGTGAGGGTACGGGTGAGGGTACTGCGTAGGGTATTGGTTAGGGTTAGGGTACGGCTTAGGATACGGGTTAGGGTACGGGTTAGGGTACGGCGTAGGGTAGGGGTTAGGGTTAGGGTTAGGGTTAGGGTTAGGGTTAGGGTACGGCTTAGGGTACGGGTTAGGGTACAGGTGAGGGTACGGCGTAGGGTATAGGTTAGGGTTAGGGTTAGGGTTAGGGTACGGCTTAGGATACGGGTTAGGGTACGGGTGAGGGTACGGCGTAGCGTATGGGTTAGGGTTAGGGTTAGGGTTAGGGTACGGCTTAGGGTACGGGTTAGGGTACGGGTGAGGGTACGGCGTAGGGTATGGGTTAGGGTTAGGGTTAGGGTTAGGGTTAGTTTTAGGGTTAGGGATTGGTTTAGGGTACGGGTTAGGACTAGCGTACGTGTTAGGGTTAGGGTTTGGGTTAGGGTTAGGGTACGCGTTAGGGTTAGGGTATGGGTTAGGGTTAGGGTACACGTTAGGATTAGGGTATTTATTAAACCTATCCCACTCTCTAGATACCACTTAGCACGTAAAGGAATATTATTTGGGGTCCAGCCATGGAGAAGATTTTAGTCACTAGGATAAGATAAAGAATAAACACATTATAAAAAAATCACATTAGGATTTTCTTTTTAACCTGTTCCTTAAAACACTAGTGCTTAGGAAATCTAATGGAGGCAAAAGCAGTCAAGGGTAGTTTAGGGTTAGGGTTAGGGTTAGGGTTAGTGTTAGGGTTAGGGTACGGCTTAGGGTATGGGATAGGGTACGGGTGAGGGTACGGCGTAGGGTAGGGGTTAGGGTTAGGGTTAGGGTTAGGGTTAGGGTTAGGGTACGGCTTAGGGTACGGGTGAGGGTACGGGTGAGGGTACTGCGTAGGGTATTGGTTAGGGTTAGGGTACGGCTTAGGATACGGGTTAGGGTACGGGTTAGGGTACGGCGTAGGGTAGGGGTTAGGGTTAGGGTTAGGGTTAGGGTTAGGGTTAGGGTACGGCTTAGGGTACGGGTTAGGGTACAGGTGAGGGTACGGCGTAGGGTATAGGTTAGGGTTAGGGTTAGGGTTAGGGTACGGCTTAGGATACGGGTTAGGGTACGGGTGAGGGTACGGCGTAGCGTATGGGTTAGGGTTAGGGTTAGGGTTAGGGTACGGCTTAGGGTACGGGTTAGGGTACGGGTGAGGGTACGGCGTAGGGTATGGGTTAGGGTTAGGGTTAGGGTTAGGGTTAGTTTTAGGGTTAGGGATTGGTTTAGGGTACGGGTTAGGACTAGCGTACGTGTTAGGGTTAGGGTTTGGGTTAGGGTTAGGGTACGCGTTAGGGTTAGGGTATGGGTTAGGGTTAGGGTACACGTTAGGATTAGGGTATTTATTAAACCTATCCCACTCTCTAGATACCACTTAGCACGTAAAGGAATATTATTTGGGGTCCAGCCATGGAGAAGATTTTAGTCACTAGGATAAGATAAAGAATAAACACATTATAAAAAAATCACATTAGGATTTTCTTTTTAACCTGTTCCTTAAAACACTAGTGCTTAGGAAATCTAATGGAGGCAAAAGCAGTCAAGGGTAGTTTAGGGTTAGGGTTAGGGTTAGGGTTAGTGTTAGGGTTAGGGTACGGCTTAGGGTATGGGATAGGGTACGGGTGAGGGTACGGCGTAGGGTAGGGGTTAGGGTTAGGGTTAGGGTTAGGGTTAGGGTTAGGGTACGGCTTAGGGTACGGGTGAGGGTACGGGTGAGGGTACTGCGTAGGGTATTGGTTAGGGTTAGGGTACGGCTTAGGATACGGGTTAGGGTACGGGTTAGGGTACGGCGTAGGGTAGGGGTTAGGGTTAGGGTTAGGGTTAGGGTTAGGGTTAGGGTACGGCTTAGGGTACGGGTTAGGGTACAGGTGAGGGTACGGCGTAGGGTATAGGTTAGGGTTAGGGTTAGGGTTAGGGTACGGCTTAGGATACGGGTTAGGGTACGGGTGAGGGTACGGCGTAGCGTATGGGTTAGGGTTAGGGTTAGGGTTAGGGTACGGCTTAGGGTACGGGTTAGGGTACGGGTGAGGGTACGGCGTAGGGTATGGGTTAGGGTTAGGGTTAGGGTTAGGGTTAGGGTTAGTTTTAGGGTTAGGGATTGGTTTAGGGTACGGGTTAGGACTAGCGTACGTGTTAGGGTTAGGGTTTGGGTTAGGGTTAGGGTACGCGTTAGGGTTAGGGTATGGGTTAGGGTTAGGGTACACGTTAGGATTAGGGTATTTATTAAACCTATCCCACTCTCTAGATACCACTTAGCACGTAAAGGAATATTATTTGGGGTCCAGCCATGGAGAAGATTTTAGTCACTAGGATAAGATAAAGAATAAACACATTATAAAAAAATCACATTAGGATTTTCTTTTTAACCTGTTCCTTAAAACACTAGTGCTTAGGAAATCTAATGGAGGCAAAAGCAGTCAAGGGTAGTTTAGGGTTAGGGTTAGGGTTAGGGTTAGTGTTAGGGTTAGGGTACGGCTTAGGGTATGGGATAGGGTACGGGTGAGGGTACGGCGTAGGGTAGGGGTTAGGGTTAGGGTTAGGGTTAGGGTTAGGGTTAGGGTACGGCTTAGGGTACGGGTGAGGGTACGGGTGAGGGTACTGCGTAGGGTATTGGTTAGGGTTAGGGTACGGCTTAGGATACGGGTTAGGGTACGGGTTAGGGTACGGCGTAGGGTAGGGGTTAGGGTTAGGGTTAGGGTTAGGGTTAGGGTTAGGGTACGGCTTAGGGTACGGGTTAGGGTACAGGTGAGGGTACGGCGTAGGGTATAGGTTAGGGTTAGGGTTAGGGTTAGGGTACGGCTTAGGATACGGGTTAGGGTACGGGTGAGGGTACGGCGTAGCGTATGGGTTAGGGTTAGGGTTAGGGTTAGGGTACGGCTTAGGGTACGGGTTAGGGTACGGGTGAGGGTACGGCGTAGGGTATGGGTTAGGGTTAGGGTTAGGGTTAGGGTTAGTTTTAGGGTTAGGGATTGGTTTAGGGTACGGGTTAGGACTAGCGTACGTGTTAGGGTTAGGGTTTGGGTTAGGGTTAGGGTACGCGTTAGGGTTAGGGTATGGGTTAGGGTTAGGGTACACGTTAGGATTAGGGTATTTATTAAACCTATCCCACTCTCTAGATACCACTTAGCACGTAAAGGAATATTATTTGGGGTCCAGCCATGGAGAAGATTTTAGTCACTAGGATAAGATAAAGAATAAACACATTATAAAAAAATCACATTAGGATTTTCTTTTTAACCTGTTCCTTAAAACACTAGTGCTTAGGAAATCTAATGGAGGCAAAAGCAGTCAAGGGTAGTTTAGGGTTAGGGTTAGGGTTAGGGTTAGTGTTAGGGTTAGGGTACGGCTTAGGGTATGGGATAGGGTACGGGTGAGGGTACGGCGTAGGGTAGGGGTTAGGGTTAGGGTTAGGGTTAGGGTTAGGGTTAGGGTACGGCTTAGGGTACGGGTGAGGGTACGGGTGAGGGTACTGCGTAGGGTATTGGTTAGGGTTAGGGTACGGCTTAGGATACGGGTTAGGGTACGGGTTAGGGTACGGCGTAGGGTAGGGGTTAGGGTTAGGGTTAGGGTTAGGGTTAGGGTTAGGGTACGGCTTAGGGTACGGGTTAGGGTACAGGTGAGGGTACGGCGTAGGGTATAGGTTAGGGTTAGGGTTAGGGTTAGGGTACGGCTTAGGATACGGGTTAGGGTACGGGTGAGGGTACGGCGTAGCGTATGGGTTAGGGTTAGGGTTAGGGTTAGGGTACGGCTTAGGGTACGGGTTAGGGTACGGGTGAGGGTACGGCGTAGGGTATGGGTTAGGGTTAGGGTTAGGGTTAGGGTTAGTTTTAGGGTTAGGGATTGGTTTAGGGTACGGGTTAGGACTAGCGTACGTGTTAGGGTTAGGGTTTGGGTTAGGGTTAGGGTACGCGTTAGGGTTAGGGTATGGGTTAGGGTTAGGGTACACGTTAGGATTAGGGTATTTATTAAACCTATCCCACTCTCTAGATACCACTTAGCACGTAAAGGAATATTATTTGGGGTCCAGCCATGGAGAAGATTTTAGTCACTAGGATAAGATAAAGAATAAACACATTATAAAAAAATCACATTAGGATTTTCTTTTTAACCTGTTCCTTAAAACACTAGTGCTTAGGAAATCTAATGGAGGCAAAAGCAGTCAAGGGTAGTTTAGGGTTAGGGTTAGGGTTAGGGTTAGTGTTAGGGTTAGGGTACGGCTTAGGGTATGGGATAGGGTACGGGTGAGGGTACGGCGTAGGGTAGGGGTTAGGGTTAGGGTTAGGGTTAGGGTTAGGGTTAGGGTACGGCTTAGGGTACGGGTGAGGGTACGGGTGAGGGTACTGCGTAGGGTATTGGTTAGGGTTAGGGTACGGCTTAGGATACGGGTTAGGGTACGGGTTAGGGTACGGCGTAGGGTAGGGGTTAGGGTTAGGGTTAGGGTTAGGGTTAGGGTTAGGGTACGGCTTAGGGTACGGGTTAGGGTACAGGTGAGGGTACGGCGTAGGGTATAGGTTAGGGTTAGGGTTAGGGTTAGGGTACGGCTTAGGATACGGGTTAGGGTACGGGTGAGGGTACGGCGTAGCGTATGGGTTAGGGTTAGGGTTAGGGTTAGGGTACGGCTTAGGGTACGGGTTAGGGTACGGGTGAGGGTACGGCGTAGGGTATGGGTTAGGGTTAGGGTTAGGGTTAGGGTTAGTTTTAGGGTTAGGGATTGGTTTAGGGTACGGGTTAGGACTAGCGTACGTGTTAGGGTTAGGGTTTGGGTTAGGGTTAGGGTACGCGTTAGGGTTAGGGTATGGGTTAGGGTTAGGGTACACGTTAGGATTAGGGTATTTATTAAACCTATCCCACTCTCTAGATACCACTTAGCACGTAAAGGAATATTATTTGGGGTCCAGCCATGGAGAAGATTTTAGTCACTAGGATAAGATAAAGAATAAACACATTATAAAAAAATCACATTAGGATTTTCTTTTTAACCTGTTCCTTAAAACACTAGTGCTTAGGAAATCTAATGGAGGCAAAAGCAGTCAAGGGTAGTTTAGGGTTAGGGTTAGGGTTAGGGTTAGTGTTAGGGTTAGGGTACGGCTTAGGGTATGGGATAGGGTACGGGTGAGGGTACGGCGTAGGGTAGGGGTTAGGGTTAGGGTTAGGGTTAGGGTTAGGGTTAGGGTACGGCTTAGGGTACGGGTGAGGGTACGGGTGAGGGTACTGCGTAGGGTATTGGTTAGGGTTAGGGTACGGCTTAGGATACGGGTTAGGGTACGGGTTAGGGTACGGCGTAGGGTAGGGGTTAGGGTTAGGGTTAGGGTTAGGGTTAGGGTTAGGGTACGGCTTAGGGTACGGGTTAGGGTACAGGTGAGGGTACGGCGTAGGGTATAGGTTAGGGTTAGGGTTAGGGTTAGGGTACGGCTTAGGATACGGGTTAGGGTACGGGTGAGGGTACGGCGTAGCGTATGGGTTAGGGTTAGGGTTAGGGTTAGGGTACGGCTTAGGGTACGGGTTAGGGTACGGGTGAGGGTACGGCGTAGGGTATGGGTTAGGGTTAGGGTTAGGGTTAGGGTTAGTTTTAGGGTTAGGGATTGGTTTAGGGTACGGGTTAGGACTAGCGTACGTGTTAGGGTTAGGGTTTGGGTTAGGGTTAGGGTACGCGTTAGGGTTAGGGTATGGGTTAGGGTTAGGGTACACGTTAGGATTAGGGTATTTATTAAACCTATCCCACTCTCTAGATACCACTTAGCACGTAAAGGAATATTATTTGGGGTCCAGCCATGGAGAAGATTTTAGTCACTAGGATAAGATAAAGAATAAACACATTATAAAAAAATCACATTAGGATTTTCTTTTTAACCTGTTCCTTAAAACACTAGTGCTTAGGAAATCTAATGGAGGCAAAAGCAGTCAAGGGTAGTTTAGGGTTAGGGTTAGGGTTAGGGTTAGTGTTAGGGTTAGGGTACGGCTTAGGGTATGGGATAGGGTACGGGTGAGGGTACGGCGTAGGGTAGGGGTTAGGGTTAGGGTTAGGGTTAGGGTTAGGGTTAGGGTACGGCTTAGGGTACGGGTGAGGGTACGGGTGAGGGTACTGCGTAGGGTATTGGTTAGGGTTAGGGTACGGCTTAGGATACGGGTTAGGGTACGGGTTAGGGTACGGCGTAGGGTAGGGGTTAGGGTTAGGGTTAGGGTTAGGGTTAGGGTTAGGGTACGGCTTAGGGTACGGGTTAGGGTACAGGTGAGGGTACGGCGTAGGGTATAGGTTAGGGTTAGGGTTAGGGTTAGGGTACGGCTTAGGATACGGGTTAGGGTACGGGTGAGGGTACGGCGTAGCGTATGGGTTAGGGTTAGGGTTAGGGTTAGGGTACGGCTTAGGGTACGGGTTAGGGTACGGGTGAGGGTACGGCGTAGGGTATGGGTTAGGGTTAGGGTTAGGGTTAGGGTTAGTTTTAGGGTTAGGGATTGGTTTAGGGTACGGGTTAGGACTAGCGTACGTGTTAGGGTTAGGGTTTGGGTTAGGGTTAGGGTACGCGTTAGGGTTAGGGTATGGGTTAGGGTTAGGGTACACGTTAGGATTAGGGTATTTATTAAACCTATCCCACTCTCTAGATACCACTTAGCACGTAAAGGAATATTATTTGGGGTCCAGCCATGGAGAAGATTTTAGTCACTAGGATAAGATAAAGAATAAACACATTATAAAAAAATCACATTAGGATTTTCTTTTTAACCTGTTCCTTAAAACACTAGTGCTTAGGAAATCTAATGGAGGCAAAAGCAGTCAAGGGTAGTTTAGGGTTAGGGTTAGGGTTAGGGTTAGTGTTAGGGTTAGGGTACGGCTTAGGGTATGGGATAGGGTACGGGTGAGGGTACGGCGTAGGGTAGGGGTTAGGGTTAGGGTTAGGGTTAGGGTTAGGGTTAGGGTACGGCTTAGGGTACGGGTGAGGGTACGGGTGAGGGTACTGCGTAGGGTATTGGTTAGGGTTAGGGTACGGCTTAGGATACGGGTTAGGGTACGGGTTAGGGTACGGCGTAGGGTAGGGGTTAGGGTTAGGGTTAGGGTTAGGGTTAGGGTTAGGGTACGGCTTAGGGTACGGGTTAGGGTACAGGTGAGGGTACGGCGTAGGGTATAGGTTAGGGTTAGGGTTAGGGTTAGGGTACGGCTTAGGATACGGGTTAGGGTACGGGTGAGGGTACGGCGTAGCGTATGGGTTAGGGTTAGGGTTAGGGTTAGGGTACGGCTTAGGGTACGGGTTAGGGTACGGGTGAGGGTACGGCGTAGGGTATGGGTTAGGGTTAGGGTTAGGGTTAGGGTTAGTTTTAGGGTTAGGGATTGGTTTAGGGTACGGGTTAGGACTAGCGTACGTGTTAGGGTTAGGGTTTGGGTTAGGGTTAGGGTACGCGTTAGGGTTAGGGTATGGGTTAGGGTTAGGGTACACGTTAGGATTAGGGTATTTATTAAACCTATCCCACTCTCTAGATACCACTTAGCACGTAAAGGAATATTATTTGGGGTCCAGCCATGGAGAAGATTTTAGTCACTAGGATAAGATAAAGAATAAACACATTATAAAAAAATCACATTAGGATTTTCTTTTTAACCTGTTCCTTAAAACACTAGTGCTTAGGAAATCTAATGGAGGCAAAAGCAGTCAAGGGTAGTTTAGGGTTAGGGTTAGGGTTAGGGTTAGTGTTAGGGTTAGGGTACGGCTTAGGGTATGGGATAGGGTACGGGTGAGGGTACGGCGTAGGGTAGGGGTTAGGGTTAGGGTTAGGGTTAGGGTTAGGGTTAGGGTACGGCTTAGGGTACGGGTGAGGGTACGGGTGAGGGTACTGCGTAGGGTATTGGTTAGGGTTAGGGTACGGCTTAGGATACGGGTTAGGGTACGGGTTAGGGTACGGCGTAGGGTAGGGGTTAGGGTTAGGGTTAGGGTTAGGGTTAGGGTTAGGGTACGGCTTAGGGTACGGGTTAGGGTACAGGTGAGGGTACGGCGTAGGGTATAGGTTAGGGTTAGGGTTAGGGTTAGGGTACGGCTTAGGATACGGGTTAGGGTACGGGTGAGGGTACGGCGTAGCGTATGGGTTAGGGTTAGGGTTAGGGTTAGGGTACGGCTTAGGGTA
>NW_026871791.1:0-42680 GCF_028564815.1 Eubalaena glacialis | reverse complement strand
GTGTGACTTATTTCACTTAGAATCATCGTACCTAAATCCACTCATCATGCTGCTAAGTAGCCTTATGACATTGATTTCATGGCTGAGTGATATTCCATTGTGCCAAGTACCACCATTTCTTTATCCATTTTTCTCTTTCCTGGGATATTGAAGGTGTACCGAAGCGGAGATTCTTGGAAACAGAGCATCCGTAAACTTTAGGGTGCCTGTGTCTTATTGATTTTTAGTTTTCCCAATTTATACGCCCATGAGTGGAAGTGCCCTATGCTCTCTACGCTGTGTTTATTACTTGTTTCAGGACACACCGTACTCTTCTCCAGAGTGCCTGTTGGCAATTTACATCCCGCCCATCAGCGTAGCAAGGCTCCCATGTCTCCATGGCCTGTCCTGCTTTTCTGGTTTTTACACTTTGTTCAGCATGGCCCTTTTGACCGAGGGCAAGCGAGACTTCTTTGTAGCGCTGATTTGCCCTTCCGGCTTGCTTGCTTGGCCTAAAAGGGCGTATGCGTTTTTTCCTGAATATATTCAGGAAAAAACGCATACGCCCTTTTTGGCCAAGGGCATCATTGTCAACGTTTTGCTGCTTTTCATGTGCTTTAAAGGCGAGTCGAATCTACCTCCTGAAATCTGTTTCCTGCAAATCTGCCTTGCTTTCAAATCCTCTTCGTTGCCTTCCCTCAATATATTTGTGGACGAGAGTTCTCATTTATAACTCTGCACGTTTGTGAATTGCAGTGCCCCTGAGCTCCATTTGTCTCCTCGCTTTTTTGGGAGCTGGCCGCAAAAGCGCAGGATTGCTTCAGGCCCTATTTTGGTTCTGGGGGGCAGGCTGAGCCTGTGGTTCATTCTTCTTCCTGATGGGAAAATGGAGTGACCTATGCCTGTCCCAACACCTAGGGCTCGTCTCTCGTTGGTTCCCCGTCTTCCCGTTCATCCTCAGGACAAATTGCAACCTGTACAATCAGGAGGATAAAGGTGCTGATTCTCCAAGTAGGGAGATGGTTAGTCAAGTGGCTGGAATGGCGAACCCGAGCACAAGGAGAGGAGAAATGAGGTGCGTTTTAGAAACCTTTCCCGATCTCATGGCATACCATCTTCTGGGTTTCCCATGCATGTTTTGATGTAGGAAGATGCCCTTGTACCTGGAGATTTGAGACCCATGGGGTGTGTTCCCAGCAGTGTTACTTTAAAGTATCTGCATTTCTCACCCAACCTCACCAATCCGCTCAGCCCCAAGAGTGTCCAGCCTTATGTCTCATCCAGCTGTGGGCCTAGATATGGTCAATCCAGGTTGCATCAGAGACCCTGAACGGATTTTGTAAGAATTTCTGTCTCTTTCACTGTCTTTCTTTTGTGGGTTTTTTAAAGTAATGTATGTTTAGAATCGGGCTTGGCTGCTTTTCCCTGCTGTGTTGATGCCGCTTTACACCCTTTTGATTCACTTGCAGAGAGATATCGATACATAGGTTTTCAGATTCTTACTACTCAGATATATTCTTGTGTGCTGACTAGGGTGTGTTGAGTCCAGTTCACTGAGCAGGGAGTAGGCCTTGTCTAGTACATATTTGGCTTATGGAGCCGTCTCTGAGCTAATTTCAAACCCTTGTTTTATGCATCACCCCACCTCACCTTTCCTGTTAAGCAGCCATAGTGTGTCTTCTAAAGGTGTGACTATGTTCTGTTTTGTAATTCAGTTCAAGTGTAGTGATTTTGACATTCCCCCTAAAAGCGATATCTTAGGATAAGTGTCTTTTTCTGTGTGACTTATTTCACTTAGAATCATCGTACCTAAATCCACTCATCATGCTGCTAACTAGCCTTATGACATTGATTTCATGGCTGAGTGATATTCCATTGTGCCAAGTACCACCATTTCTTTATCCATTTTTCTCTTTCCTGGGATATTGAAGGTGTACCGAAGCGGAGGTTCTTGGAAACAGAGCAGCCGTAAACTTTAGGGTGCCTGTGTCTTGTTGATTTTTAGTTTTCCCAATTTATACGCCCATGAGTGGAAGTGCCCTATGCTCTCTACGCTGTGTTTATTACTTGTTTCAGGACACACCGTACTCTTCTCCAGAGTGCCTGTTGGCAATTTACATCCCGCCCATCAGCGTAGCAAGGCTCCCATGTCTCCATGGCCTGTCCTGCTTTTCTGGTTTTTACACTTTTTTCAGCATGGCCCTTTTGACCGAGGGCAAGCGAGACTTCTTTGTAGCGCTGATTTGCCCTTCCGGCTTGCTTGGTTGGCCAAAAAGGGCGTATGCGTTTTTTCCTGAATATATTCAGGAAAAAACGCATACGCCCTTTTTGGCCAAGGGCATCATTGTCAACGTTTTGCCGCTTTTCATGTGCTTTAAAGGCGAGTCGAATCTACCTCCTGAAATCTGTTTCCTGCAAATCTGCCTTGCTTTCAAATCCTCTTCGTTGCCTTCCCTCAATATATTTGTGGACGAGAGTTCTCATTTATAACTCTGCACGTTTGTGAATTGCAGTGCCCCTGAGCTCCATTTGTCTCCTCGCTTTTTTGGGAGCTGGCCGCAAAAGCGCAGGATTGCTTCAGGCCCTATTTTGGTTCTGGGGGGCAGGCTGAGCCTGTGGTTCATTCTTCTTCCTGATGGGAAAATGGAGTGACCTGTGCCTGTCCCAACACCTAGGGCTAGTCTCTCGTTGGTTCCCCGTCTTCCCGTTCATCCTCAGGACAAATTGCAACCTGGACGAAACTGGAGGTTAAAGGTGCTGATTCTCCAAGTAGGGAGATGGTTAGTCAAGAGGCTGGAATGGCGAACCCGAGCACAAGGAGAGGAGAAATGAGGTGCGTTTTAGAAACCTTTCCCGATCTCACGGCATACCATCTTCTGGGTTTCCCATGCATGTTTTGATGTAGGAAGATTCCCTTGTACCTGGAGATTTGAGACCCATGGGGTGGGTACCCCGCGGTATTACTTTAAAGTATCTGCATTTGCTCACCCAACCTCACCAATCCTCTCAGCCCCAAGAGTGTCCAGCCTTATGTCTCATCCAGCTGTGGGTCTAGATATGGTCAATCCAGGTTGCATCAGATATCCTGAACGGATTTTGTAAGAATTTCTCTCTCTTTCACTGTCTTTGCTTTGTGGGTTTTTTAAAGTAATGTATGTTTAGAATGGGGTTTGGCTGCTTTTCCCTGCTGTGTTTATGCCGCTTTACACCCTCTTGATTCACTTGCAGAGAGATATCGATACATAGGTTTTTGAGATTCATACTAGTCAGATATATTCTTGTGCGGTGACTAGGGGGTGTTGAGTCCAGTTCACTGAGCAGGGAGTAGGCCTTGTCTAGTACATATTTGGCTTATGGAGCGGTGTCTGAGCTAATTTCAAACCCTTGTTTTATGCATCACCCCACCTCACCTTTCCGGTTAAGTAGCCATAGTGTGTCTTCTAAAGGTGTGCCTCTGTTCTGTTTTGTAATTCAGTTCAAGTGTAGCGATTTTGGCATTCCCTCTATAAACGATATCTTAGGATAAGTGCCTTTTTCTGTGTGACTTATTTCACTTAGAATCATCGTACCTAAATCCACTCATCATGCTGCTAAGTAGCCTTATGACATTGATTTCATGGCTGAGTGATATTCCATTGTGCCAAGTACCACCATTTCTTTATCCATTTTTCTCTTTCCTGGGATATTGAAGGTGTACCGAAGCGGAGATTCTTGGAAACAGAGCAGCCGTAAACTTTAGGGTGCCTGTGTCTTGTTGATTTTTAGTTTTCCCAATTTATACGCCCATGAGTGGAAGTGCCCTATGCTCTCTACGCTGTGTTTATTACTTGTTTCAGGACACACCGTACTCTTCTCCAGAGTGCCTGTTGGCAATTTACATCCCGCCCATCAGCGTAGCAAGGCTCCCATGTCTCCATGGCCTGTCCTGCTTTTCTGGTTTTTACACTTTGTTCAGCATGGCCCTTTTGACCGAGGGCAAGCGAGACTTCTTTGTAGCGCTGATTTGCCCTTCCGGCTTGCTTGCTTGGCCTAAAAGGGCGTATGCGTTTTTTCCTGAATATATTCAGGAAAAAACGCATACGCCCTTTTTGGCCAAGGGCATCATTGTCAACGTTTTGCCGCTTTTCATGTGCTTTAAAGGCGAGTCGAATCTACCTCCTGAAATCTGTTTCCTGCAAATCTGCCTTGCTTTCAAATCCTCTTCGTTGACTTCCCTCAATATATTTGTGGACGAGAGTTCTCATTTATAACTCTGCACGTTTGTGAATTGCAGTGCCCCTGAGCTCCATTTGTCTCCTCGCTTTTTTGGGAGCTGGCCGCAAAAGCGCAGGATTGCTTCAGGCCCTATTTTGGTTCTGGGGGGCAGGCTGAGCCTGTGGTTCATTCTTCTTCCTGATGGGAAAATGGAGTGACCTATGCCTGTCCCAACACCTAGGGCTCGTCTCTCGTTGGTTCCGCATCTTCCCGTTCATCCTCAGGACAAATTGCAACCTGTACAATCAGGAGGTTAAAGGTGCTGATTCTCCAAGTAGGGAGATGGTTAGTCAAGTGGCTGGAATGGCGAACCCGAGCACAAGGAGAGGAGAAATGAGGTGCGTTTTAGAAACCTTTCCCGATCTCATGGCATACCATCTTCTGGGTTTCCCATGCATGTTTTGATGTAGGAAGATGCCCTTGTACCAGGAGATTTGAGACCCATGGGGTGTGTTCCCAGCAGTGTTACTTTAAAGTATCTGGGTTTGCTCACTCAACCTCACCAATCCGCTCAGCCCCAAGAGTGTCCAGCCTTATGTCTCATCCAGCTGTGGGTCTAGATATGGTCAATCCAGGTTGCATCATAGACCCTGAACGGATTTTGTAAGAATTTCTGTCTCTTTCACTGTCTTTCTTTTGTGGGTTTTTTAAAGTAATGTATGTTTAGAATCGGGCTTGGCTGCTTTTCCCTGCTGTGTTGATGCCGCTTTACACCCTTTTGATTCACTTGCAGAGAGATATCGATACATAGGTTTTCAGATTCTTACTACTCAGATATATTCTTCTGTGGTGACTAGGGGGTGTTGAGTCCAGTTCACTGAGCAGGGAGTAGGCCTTGTCTAGTACATATTTGGCTTATGGAGCGGTGTCTGAGCTAATTTCAAACCCTTGTTTTATGCATCACCTCACCTCACCTTTCCGGTTAAGTAGCCATAGTGTGTCTTCTAAAGGTGTGCCTCTGTTCTGTTTTGTAATTCAGTTCAAGTGTAGCGATTTTGGCATTCCCTCTATAAGCGATATCTTAGGATAAGTGCCTTTTTCTGTGTGACTTATTTCACTTAGAATCATCGTACCTAAATCCACTCATCATGCTGCTAAGTAGCCTTATGACATTGATTTCATGGCTGAGTGATATTCCATTCTGCCAAGTACCACCATTTCTTTATCCATTTTTCTCTTTCCTGGGATATTGAAGGTGTACCGAAGCGGAGATTCTTGGAAACAGAGCAGCCGTAAACTTTAGGGTGCCTGTGTCTTGTTGATTTTTAGTTTTCCCAATTTATACGCCCATGAGTGGAAGTGCCCTATGCTCTCTACGCTGTGTTTATTACTTGTTTCAGGACACACCGTACTCTTCTCCAGAGTGCCTGTTGGCAATTTACATCCCGCCCATCAGCGTAGCAAGGCTCCCATGTCTCCATGGCCTGTCCTGCTTTTCTGGTTTTTACACTTTGTTCAGCATGGCCCTTTTGACCGAGGGCAAGCGAGACTTCTTTGTAGCGCTGATTTGCCCTTCCGGCTTGCTTGCTTGGCCTAAAAGGGCGTATGCGTTTTTTCCTGAATATATTCAGGAAAAAACGCATACGCCCTTTTTGGCCAAGGGCATCATTGTCAACGTTTTGCCGCTTTTCATGTGCTTTAAAGGCGAGTCGAATCTACCTCCTGAAATCTGTTTCCTGCAAATCTGCCTTGCTTTCAAATCCTCTTCGTTGCCTTCCCTCAATATATTTGTGGACGAGAGTTCTCATTTATAACTCTGCACGTTTGTGAATTGCAGTGCCCCTGAGCTCCATTTGTCTCCTCGCTTTTTTGGGAGCTGGCCGCAAAAGCACAGGATTGCTTCAGGCCCTATTTTGGTTCTGGGGGGCAGGCTGAGCCTGTGGTTCATTCTTCTTCCTGATGGGAAAATGGAGTGACCTGTGCCTGTCCCAACACCTAGGGCTAGTCTCTCGTTGGTTCCCCGTCTTCCCGTTCATCCTCAGGACAAATTGCAACCTGGACGAAACAGTAGGTTAAAGGTGCTGATTCTCCAAGTAGGGAGATGGTTAGTCAAGCGGCTGGAATGGCGAACCCGAGCACAAGGAGAGGAGAAATGAGGTGCGTTTTAGAAACCTTTCCCGATCTCACGGCATACCATCTTCTGGCTTTCCCATGCATGTTTTGATGTAGGAAGATGCCCTTGTACCTGGAGATTTGAGACCCATGGGGTGTGTTCCCCGCAGTGTTACTTTAAAGTATCTGCGTTTGCTCACCCAACCTCACCAATCCTCTCAGCCCCAAGAGTGTCCAGCCTTATGTCTCATCCAGCTGTGGATCTAGATATGGTCAATCCAGGTTGCATCACAGACCCTGAACGGATTTTGTAAGAATTTCTCTCTCTTTCACTGTCTTTGTTTTGTGGGTTTTTTAAAGTAATTTATGTTTAGAATCGGGCTTGGCCGCTTTTCCCTGCTGTGTTGATGCCGCTTTACACCCTCTTGATTCACTTGCAGAGAGATATCGATACATAGGTTTTCAGATTCTTACTAGTCAGATATATTCTTGTGTGGTGACTAGGGTGTGTTGAGTCCAGTTCACTGAGCAGGGAGTAGGCCTTGTCTATTACATATTTGGCTTATGGAGCGGTCTCTGAGCTAATTTCAAACCCTTGTTTTATGCATCACCCCACCTCACCTTTCCCGTTAAGCAGCCATAGTGTGTCTTCTAAAGGTGTGACTCTGTTCTGTTTTGTAATTCAGTTAAAGTGTAGCGATTTTGACATTCCCTCTATAAGCGATATCTTAGGATAAGTGTCTTTTTCTGTGTGACTTATTTCACTTAGAATCATCGTATCTAAATCCACTCATCATGCTGCTAACTAGCCTTATGACATTGATTTCATGGCTGAGTGATATTCCACTGTGCCAAGTACCACCATTTCTTTATCCATTTTTCTCTTTCCTGGGATATTGAAGGTGTACCGAAGCGGAGGTTCTTGGAAACAGAGCAGCCGTAAACTTTAGGGTGCCTGTGTCTTGTTGATTTTTAGTTTTCCCAATTTATACGCCCTTGAGTGGAAGTGCCCTATGCTCTCTACGCTGTGTTTCTTACTTGTTTCAGGACACACCGTACTCTTCTCCAGAGTGCCTGTTGGCAATTTACATCCCGCCCATCAGCGTAGCAAGGCTCCCATGTCTCCATGGCCTGTCCTGCTTTTCTGGTTTTTACACTTTGTTCAGCATGGCCCTTTTGACCGAGGGCAAGCGAGACTTCTTTGTAGCGCTGATTTGCCCTTCCGGCTTGCTTGGTTGGCCAAAAAGGGCGTATGCGTTTTTTCCTGAATATATTCAGGAAAAAACGCATACGCCCTTTTTGGCCAAGGGCATCATTGTCAACGTTTTGCCGCTTTTCATGTGCTTTAAAGGCGAGTCGAATCTACCTCCTGAAATCTGTTTCCTGCAAATCTGCCTTGCTTTCAAATCCTCTTCGTTGCCTTCCCTCAATATATTTGTGGACGAGAGTTCTCATTTATAACTCTGCACGTTTGTGAATTGCAGTGCCCCTGAGCTCCATTTGTCTCCTCGCTTTTTTGGGAGCTGGCCGCAAAAGCGCAGGATTGCTTCAGGCCCTATTTTGGTTCTGGGGGGCAGGCTGAGCCTGTGGTTCATTCTTCTTCCTGATGGGAAAATGGAGTGACCTATGCCTGTCCCAACACCTAGGGTTCGTCTCTCGTTGGTTCCGCGTCTTCCCGTTCATCCTCAGGACATATTGCAACCTGTACAATCAGGAGGTTAAAGGTGCTGATTCTCCAAGTAGGGAGATGGTGAGTCAAGCGGCTGGAATGGCGAACCCGAGCACAAGGAGAGGAGAAATGAGGTGCGTTTTAGAAACCTTTCCCGATCTCACGGCATACCATCTTCTGGGTTTCCCATGCATGTTTTGATGTAGGAAGATGCCCTTGTACCTGGAGATTTGAGACCCATGGGGTGGGTACCCCGCGGTATTACTTTAAAGTATCTGTATTTGCTCACCCAACCTCACCAATCCTCTCAGCCCCAAGAGTGTCCAGCCTTATGTCTCATCCAGCTGTGGGTCTAGATATGGTCAATCCAGGTTGCATCAGAGACCCTGAACGGATTTTGTAAGAATTTCTCTCTCTTTCACTGTCTTTGCTTTGTGGGTTTTTTAAAGTAATGTATGATTAGAATGGGGTTTGGCTGCTTTTCCCTGCTGCGTTGATGCTGCTTTACACCCTCTTGATTCACTTGCAGAGAGATATCGATACATAGGTTTTCAGATTCTTACTAGTCAGATATATTCTTGTGTGGTGACTAGGGTGTGTTGAGTCCAGTTCCCTGAGCAGGGAGTAGGCCTTGTCTAGTACATATTTGGCTTATGGAGCGGTGTCTGAGCTAATTTCAAACCCTTGTTTTATGCATCACCCCACCTCACCTTTCCCGTTAAGCAGCCATAGTGTGTCTTCTAAAGGTGTGCCTCTGTTCTGTTTTGTAATTCAGTTCAAGTGTAGCGATTTTGACATTCCCTCTATAAGCGATATCTTAGGATAAGTGCCTTTTTCTGTGTGACTTATTTCACTTAGAATCATCGTACCTAAATCCACTCATCATGCTTCTAACTTGCCTTATGACATTGATTTCATGGCTGAGTGATATTCCATTGTGCCAAGTACCACCATTTCTTTATCCATTTTTCTCTTTCCTGGGATATTGAAGGTGTACCGAAGTGGAGGTTCTTGGAAACAGAGCAGCCGTAAAGTTTAGGGTGCCTGTGTCTTGTTGATTTTTAGTTTTCCCAATTTATACGCCCTTGAGTGGAAGTGCCCTATGCTCTCTACGCTGTGTTTATTACTTGTTTCAGGACACACCGTACTCTTCTCCAGAGTGCCTGTTGGCAATTTACATCCCGCCCATCAGCGTAGCAAGGCTCCCATGTCTCCATGGCCTGTCCTGCTTTTCTGGTTTTTACTGTTTGTTCAGCATGGCCCTTTTGACCGAGGGCAAGCGAGACTTCTTTGTAGCGCTGATTTGCCCTTCCGGCTTGCTTGGTTGGCCAAAAAGGGCGTATGCGTTTTTTCCTGAATATATTCAGGAAAAAACGCATACGCCCTTTTTGGCAAGGGCATCATTGTCAACGTTTTGCCGCTTTTCATGTGCTTTAAAGGCGAGTCGAATCTACCTCCTGAAATCTGTTTCCTGCAAATCTGCCTTGCTTTCAAATCCTCTTCGTTGCCTTCCCTCAATATATTTGTGGACGAGAGTTCTCATTTATAACTCTGCACGTTTGTGAATTGCAGTGCCCCTGAGCTCCATTTGTCTCCTCGCTTTTTTGGGAGCTGGCCACAAAAGCGCAGGATTGCTTCAGGCCCTATTTTGGTTCTGGGGGGCAGGCTGAGCCTGTGGTTCATTCTTCTTCCTGATGGGAAAATGGAGTGACCTATGCCTGTCCCAACACCTAGGGCTCGTCTCTCGTTGGTTCCGCGTCTTCCCGTTCATCCTCAGGACAAATTGCAACCTGTACAATCAGGAGGTTAAAGGTGCTGATTCTCCAAGTAGGGAGATGGTTAGTCAAGCGGCTGGAATGGCGAACCCGAGCACAAGGAGAGGAGAAATGAGGTGCGTTTTAGAAACCTTTCCCGATCTCATGGCATACCATCTTCTGGGTTTCCCATGCATGTTTTGATGTAGGAAGATTCCCTTGTACCTGGAGATTTGAGACCCATGGGGTGTGTTCCCCGCAGTGTTACTTTAAAGTATCTGCATTTGCTCACCCAACCTCACCAACCCTCTCAGCCCCAAGAATGTCCAGCCTTATGTCTCATCCAGCTGTGGGTCTTGATATGGTCAATCCAGGTTGCATCAGAGACCCTGAACGGATTTTGTAAGAATTTCTCTCTCTTTCACTGTCTTTGCTTTGTGGGTTTTTTAAAGTAATGTATGTTTAGAATGGGGTTTGGCTGCTTTTCCCTGCTGTGTTTATGCCGCTTTACACCCTCTTGATTCACTTGCAGAGAGATATCGATACATAGGTTTTCAGATTCATACTAGTCAGATATACTCTTGTGCGGTGACTAGGGGGTGTTGAGTCCAGTTCACTGAGCAGGGAGTAGGCCTTGTCTATTACATATTTGGCTTATGGAGCGGTGTCTGAGCTAATTTCAAACCCTTGTTTTATGCATCACCCCACCTCACCTTTCCCGTTAAGCAGCCATAGTGTGTCTTCTAAAGGTGTGACTCTGTTCTGTTTTGTAATTCAGTTCAAGTGTAGCGATTTTGACATTCCCTCTATAAGCGATATCTTAGGATAAGTGTCTTTTTCTGTGTGACTTATTTCACTTAGAGTCATCGTACCTAAATCCACTCATCATGCTGCTAACTAGCCTTATGACATTGATTTCATGGCTGAGTGATATTCCATTGTGCCAAGTACCACCATTTCTTTATCCATTTTTCTCTTTCCTGGGATATTGAAGGTGTACCGAAGTGGAGGTTCTTGGAAACAGAGCAGCCGTAAACTTTAGGGTGCCTGTGTCTTGTTGATTTTTAGTTTTCCCAATTTATACGCCCTTGAGTGGAAGTGCCCTATGCTCTCTACGCTGTGTTTATTACTTGTTTCAGGACACACCGTACTCTTCTCCAGAGTGCCTGTTGGCAATTTACATCCCGCCCATCAGCGTAGCAAGGCTCCCATGTCTCCATGGCCTGTCCTGCTTTTCTGGTTTTTACTGTTTGTTCAGCATGGCCCTTTTGACCGAGGGCAAGCGAGACTTCTTTGTAGCGCTGATTTGCCCTTCCGGCTTGCTTGGTTGGCCAAAAAGGGCGTATGCGTTTTTTCCTGAATATATTCAGGAAAAAACGCATACGCCCTTTTTGGCCAAGGGCATCATTGTCAACGTTTTGCCGCTTTTCATGTGCTTTAAAGGCGAGTCGAATCTACCTCCTGAAATCTGTTTCCTGCAAATCTGCCTTGCTTTCAAATCCTCTTCGTTGCCTTCCCTCAATATATTTGTGTACGAGAGTTCTCATTTATAACTCTGCACGTTTGTGAATTGCAGTGCCCCTGAGCTCCATTTGTCTCCTCGCTTTTTTGGGAGCTGGCCGCAAAAGCGCAGGATTGCTTCAGGCCCTATTTTGGTTCTGGGGGGCAGGCTGAGCCTGTGGTTCATTCTTCTTCCTGATGGGAAAATGGAGTGATCTATGCCTGTCCCAACACCTAGGGCTCGTCTCTCGTTGGTTCCGCGTCTTCCCGTTCATCCTCAGGACAAATTGCAACCTGTACAATCAGGAGGTTAAAGGTGCTGATTCTCCAAGTAGGGAGATGGTTAGTCAAGCGGCTGGAATGGCGAACCCGAGCACAAGGAGAGGAGAAATGAGGTGCGTTTTAGAAACCTTTCCCAATCTCATGGCATACCATCTTCTGGGTTTCCCATGCATGTTTTGATGTAGGAAGATTCCCTTGTACCTGGAGATTTGAGACCCATGGGGTGTGTTCCCCGCAGTGTTACTTTAAAGTATCTGCATTTGCTCACCCAACCTCACCAACCCTCTCAGCCCCAAGAATGTCCAGCCTTATGTCTCATCCAGCTGTGGGTCTTGATATGGTCAATCCAGGTTGCATCATAGACCCTGAACGGATTTTGTAAGAATTTCTCTCTCTTTCACTGTCTTTGTTTTGTGGGTTTTTTAAAGTAATTTATGTTTAGAATCGGGCTTGGCTGCTTTTCCCTGCTGTGTTGATGCCGCTTTACACCCTCTTGATTCACTTGCAGAGAGATATCGATACATAGGTTTTCAGATTCTTACTAGTCAGATATATTCTTGTGCGGTGACTAGGGGGTGTTGAGTCCAGTTCACTGAGCAGGGAGTAGGCCTTGTCTATTACATATTTGGCTTATGGAGCGGTGTCTGAGCTAATTTCAAACCCTTGTTTTATGCATCACCCCACCTCACCTTTCCCGTTAAGCAGCCATAGTGTGTCTTCTAAAGTTGTGACTCTGTTCTGTTTTGTAATTCAGTTCAAGTGTAGCGATTTTGACATTCCCTCTATAAGCGATATCTTAGGATAAGTGTCTTTTTCTGTGTGACTTATTTCACTTAGAATCATCGTATCTAAATCCACTCATCATGCTGCTAACTAGCCTTATGACATTGATTTCATGGCTGAGTGATATTCCACTGTGCCAAGTACCACCATTTCTTTATCCATTTTTCTCTTTCCTGGGATATTGAAGGTGTACCGAAGTGGAGGTTCTTGGAAACAGAGCAGCCGTAAACTTTAGGGTGCCTGTGTCTTGTTGATTTTTAGTTTTCCCAATTTATACGCCCATGAGTGGAAGTGCCCTATGCTCTCAACGCTGTGTTTATTACTTGTTTCAGGACACACCGTACTCTTGTCCAGAGTGCCTGTTGGCAATTTACATCCCGCCCATCAGCGTAGCAAGGCTTCCATGTCTCCATGGCCTGTCCTGCTTTTCTGGTTTTTACTGTTTGTTCAGCATGGCCCTTTTGACCGAGGGCAAGCGAGACTTCTTTGTAGCGCTGATTTGCCCTTCCGGCTTGCTTGGTTGGCCAAAAAGGGCGTTTGCGTTTTTTCCTGAATATATTCAGGAAAAAACGCATACGCCCTTTTTGGCCAAGGGCATCATTGTCAACGTTTTGCCGCTTTTCATGTGCTTTAAAGGCGAGTCGAATCTACCTCCTGAAATCTGTTTCCTGCAAATCTGCCTTGCTTTCAAATCCTCTTCGTTGCCTTCCCTCAATATATTTGTGGACGAGAGTTCTCATTTATAACTCTGCACGTTTGTGAATTGCAGTGCCCCTGAGCTCCATTTGTCTCCTCGCTTTTTTGGGAGCTGGCCGCAAAAGCGCAGGATTGCTTCAGGCCCTATTTTGGTTCTGGGGGGCAGGCTGAGCCTGTGGTTCATTCTTCTTCCTGATGGGAAAATGGAGTGACCTGTGCCTGTCCCAACACCTAGGGCTAGTCTTTCGTTGGTTCCCCGTCTTCCCGTTCATCCTCAGGACAAATTGCAACCTGGACGAAACAGTAGGTTAAAGGTGCTGATTCTCCAAGTAGGGAGATGGTTAGTCAAGCGGCTGGAATGGCGAACCCGAGCACAAGGAGAGGAGAAATGAGGTGCGTTTTAGAAACCTTTCCCGATCTCACGGCATACCATCTTCTGGGTTTCCCATGCATGTTTTGATGTAGGAAGATTCCCTTGTACCTGGAGATTTGAGACCCATGGGGTGGGTACCCCGCGGTATTACTTTAAAGTATCTGCATTTGCTCACCCAACCTCACCAATCCTCTCAGCCCCAAGAGTGTCCAGCCTTATGTCTCATCCAGCTGTGGGTCTAGATATGGTCAATCCAGGTTGCATCAGAGACCCTGAACGGATTTTGTAAGAATTTCTCTCTCTTTCACTGTCTTTGCTTTGTGGGTTTTTTAAAGTAATGTATGTTTAGAATGGGGTTTGGCTGCTTTTCCCTGCTGTGTTTATGCCGCTTTACACCCTCTTGATTCACTTGCAGAGAGATATCGATACATAGGTTTTCAGATTCATACTAGTCAGATATATTCTTGTGCGGTGACTAGGGGGTGTTGAGTCCAGTTCACTGAGCAGGGAGTAGGCCTTGTCTATTACATATTTGGCTTATGGAGCGGTGTCTGAGCTAATTTCAAACCCTTGTTTTATGCATCACCCCACCTCACCTTTCCCGTTAAGCAGCCATAGTGTGTCTTCTAAAGGTGTGACTCTGTTCTGTTTTGTAATTCAGTTCAAGTGTAGCGATTTTGACATTCCCTCTATAAGCGATATCTTAGGATAAGTGTCTTTTTCTGTGTGACTTATTTCACTTAGAGTCATCGTACCTAAATCCACTCATCATGCTGCTAACTAGCCTTATGACATTGATTTCATGGCTGAGTGATATTCCATTGTGCCAAGTACCACCATTTCTTTATCCATTTTTCTCTTTCCTGGGATATTGAAGGTGTACCGAAGTGGAGGTTCTTGGAAACAGAGCAGCCGTAAATTTTAGGGTGCCTGTGTCTTGTTGATTTTTAGTTTTCCCAATTTATACGCCCTTGAGTGGAAGTGCCCTATGCTCTCTACGCTGTGTTTATTACTTGTTTCAGGACACACCGTACTCTTCTCCAGAGTGCCTGTTGGCAATTTACATCCCGCCCATCAGCGTAGCAAGTCTTCCATGTCTCCATGGCCTGTCCTGCTTTTCTGGTTTTTACACTTTGTTCAGCATGGCCCTTTTGACCGAGGGCAAGCAAGACTTCTTTGTAGCGCTGATTTGCCCTTCCGGCTTGCTTGGTTGGCCAAAAAGGGCGTATGCGTTTTTTCCTGAATATATTCAGGAAAAAACGCATACGCCCTTTTTGGCCAAGGGCATCATTGTCAACGTTTTGCCGCTTTTCATGTGCTTTAAAGGCGAGTCGAATCTACCTCCTGAAATCTGTTTCCTGCAAATCTGCCTTGCTTTCAAATCCTCTTCATTGCCTTCCCTCAATATATTTGTGGACGAGAGTTCTCATTTATAACTCTGCACGTTTGTGAATTGCAGTGCCCCTGAGCTCCATTTGTCTCCTCGCTTTTTTGGGAGCTGGCCGCAAAAGCGCAGGATTGCTTCAGGCCCTATTTTGGTTCTGGGGGGCAGGCTGAGCCTGTGGTTCATTCTTCTTCCTGATGGGAAAATGGAGTGACCTATGCCTGTCCCAACACCTAGGGCTCGTCTCTCGTTGGTTCCGCGTCTTCCCGTTCATCCTCAGGACAAATTGCAACCTGTACAATCAGGAGGTTAAAGGTGCTGATTCTCCAAGTAGGGAGATGGTTAGTCAAGCGGCTGGAATGGCGAACCCGAGCACAAGGAGAGGAGAAATGAGGTGCGTTTTAGAAACCTTTCCCGATCTCATGGCATACCATCTTCTGGGTTTCCCATGCATGTTTTGATGTAGGAAGATTCCCTTGTACCTGGAGATTTGAGACCCATGGGGTGTGTTCCCCGCAGTGTTACTTTAAAGTATCTGCATTTGCTCACCCAACCTCACCAACCCTCTCAGCCCCAAGAATGTCCAGCCTTATGTCTCATCCAGCTGTGGGTCTTGATATGGTCAATCCAGGTTGCATCATAGACCCTGAACGGATTTTGTAAGAATTTCTCTCTCTTTCACTGTCTTTGTTTTGTGGGTTTTTTAAAGTAATTTATGTTTAGAATCGGGCTTGGCTGCTTTTCCCTGCTGTGTTGATGCCGCTTTACACCCTCTTGATTCACTTGCAGAGAGATATCGATACATAGGTTTTCAGATTCTTACTAGTCAGATATATTCTTGTGCGGTGACTAGGGGGTGTTGAGTCCAGTTCACTGAGCAGGGAGTAGGCCTTGTCTATTACATATTTGGCTTATGGAGCGGTGTCTGAGCTAATTTCAAACCCTTGTTTTATGCATCACCCCACCTCACCTTTCCCGTTAAGCAGCCATAGTGTGTCTTCTAAAGGTGTGACTCTGTTCTGTTTTGTAATTCAGTTCAAGTGTAGCGATTTTGACATTCCCTCTATAAGCGATATCTTAGGATAAGTGTCTTTTTCTGTGTGACTTATTTCACTTAGAATCATCGTATCTAAATCCACTCATCATGCTGCTAACTAGCCTTATGACATTGATTTCATGGCTGAGTGATATTCCACTGTGCCAAGTACCACCATTTCTTTATCCATTTTTCTCTTTCCTGGGATATTGAAGGTGTACCGAAGTGGAGGTTCTTGGAAACAGAGCAGCCGTAAACTTTAGGGTGCCTGTGTCTTGTTGATTTTTAGTTTTCCCAATTTATACGCCCATGAGTGGAAGTGCCCTATGCTCTCAACGCTGTGTTTATTACTTGTTTCAGGACACACCGTACTCTTCTCCAGAGTGCCTGTTGGCAATTTACATCCCGCCCATCAGCGTAGCAAGGCTTCCATGTCTCCATGGCCTGTCCTGCTTTTCTGGTTTTTACACTTTGTTCAGCATGGCCCTTTTGACCGAGGGCAAGCGAGACTTCTTTGTAGCGCTGATTTGCCCTTCCGGCTTGCTTGGTTGGCCAAAAAGGGCGTATGCGTTTTTTCCTGAATATATTCAGGAAAAAACGCATACGCCCTTTTTGGCCAAGGGCATCATTGTCAACGTTTTGCCGCTTTTCATGTGCTTTAAAGGCGAGTCGAATCTACCTCCTGAAATCTGTTTCCTGCAAATCTGCCTTGCTTTCAAATCCTCTTCGTTGCCTTCCCTCAATATATTTGTGTACGAGAGTTCTCATTTATAACTCTGCACGTTTGTGAATTGCAGTGCCCCTGAGCTCCATTTGTCTCCTCGCTTTTTTGGGAGCTGGCCGCAAAAGCGCAGGATTGCTTCAGGCCCTATTTTGGTTCTGGGGGGCAGGCTGAGCCTGTGGTTCATTCTTCTTCCTGATGGGAAAATGGAGTGATCTATGCCTGTCCCAACACCTAGGGCTCGTCTCTCGTTGGTTCCGCGTCTTCCCGTTCATCCTCAGGACAAATTGCAACCTGTAAAATCAGGAGGTTAAAGGTGCTGATTCTCCAAATAGGGAGATGGTTAGTCAAGCGGCTGGAATGGCGAACCCGAGCACAAGGAGAGGAGAAATGAGGTGCGTTTTAGAAACCTTTCCCAATCTCATGGCATACCATCTTCTGGGTTTCCCATGCATGTTTTGATGTAGGAAGATTCCCTTGTACCTGGAGATTTGAGACCCATGGGGTGTGTTCCCCGCAGTGTTACTTTAAAGTATCTGCATTTGCTCACCCAACCTCACCAACCCTCTCAGCCCCAAGAATGTCCAGCCTTATGTCTCATCCAGCTGTGGGTCTTGATATGGTCAATCCAGTTTGCATCATAGACCCTGAACGGATTTTGTAAGAATTTCTCTCTCTTTCACTGTCTTTGTTTTGTGGGTTTTTTAAAGTAATTTATGTTTAGAATCGGGCTTGGCTGCTTTTCCCTGCTGTGTTGATGCCGCTTTACACCCTCTTGATTCACTTGCAGAGAGATATCGATACATAGGTTTTCAGATTCTTACTAGTCAGATATATTCTTGTGCGGTGACTAGGGGGTGTTGAGTCCAGTTCACTGAGCAGGGAGTAGGCCTTGTCTATTACATATTTGGCTTATGGAGCGGTGTCTGAGCTTATTTCAAACCCTTGTTTTATGCATCACCCCACCTCACCTTTCCCGTTAAGCAGCCATAGTGTGTCTTCTAAAGTTGTGACTCTGTTCTGTTTTGTAATTCAGTTCAAGTGTAGCGATTTTGACATTCCCTCTATAAGCGATATCTTAGGATAAGTGTCTTTTTCTGTGTGACTTATTTCACTTAGAATCATCGTATCTAAATCCACTCATCATGCTGCTAACTAGCCTTATGACATTGATTTCATGGCTGAGTGATATTCCACTGTGCCAAGTACCACCATTTCTTTATCCATTTTTCTCTTTCCTGGGATATTGAAGGTGTACCGAAGTGGAGGTTCTTGGAAACAGAGCAGCCGTAAACTTTAGGGTGCCTGTGTCTTGTTGATTTTTAGTTTTCCCAATTTATACGCCCATGAGTGGAAGTGCCCTATGCTCTCAACGCTGTGTTTATTACTTGTTTCAGGACACACCGTACTCTTGTCCAGAGTGCCTGTTGGCAATTTACATCCCGCCCATCAGCGTAGCAAGGCTTCCATGTCTCCATGGCCTGTCCTGCTTTTCTGGTTTTTACTGTTTGTTCAGCATGGCCCTTTTGACCGAGGGCAAGCGAGACTTCTTTGTAGCGCTGATTTGCCCTTCCGGCTTGCTTGGTTGGCCAAAAAGGGCGTATGCGTTTTTTCCTGAATATATTCAGGAAAAAACGCATACGCCCTTTTTGGCCAAGGGCATCATTGTCAACGTTTTGCCGCTTTTCATGTGCTTTAAAGGCGAGTCGAATCTACCTCCTGAAATCTGTTTCCTGCAAATCTGCCTTGCTTTCAAATCCTCTTCGTTGCCTTCCCTCAATATATTTGTGGACGAGAGTTCTCATTTATAACTCTGCACGTTTGTGAATTGCAGTGCCCCTGAGCTCCATTTGTCTCCTCGCTTTTTTGGGAGCTGGCCGCAAAAGCGCAGGATTGCTTCAGGCCCTATTTTGGTTCTGGGGGGCAGGCTGAGCCTGTGGTTCATTCTTCTTCCTGATGGGAAAATGGAGTGACCTGTGCCTGTCCCAACACCTAGGGCTAGTCTTTCGTTGGTTCCCCGTCTTCCCGTTCATCCTCAGGACAAATTGCAACCTGGACGAAACAGTAGGTTAAAGGTGCTGATTCTCCAAGTAGGGAGATGGTTAGTCAAGCGGCTGGAATGGCGAACCCGAGCACAAGGAGAGGAGAAATGAGGTGCGTTTTAGAAACCTTTCCCGATCTCACGGCATACCATCTTCTGGGTTTCCCATGCATGTTTTGATGTAGGAAGATTCCCTTGTACCTGGAGATTTGAGACCCATGGGGTGGGTACCCCGCGGTATTACTTTAAAGTATCTGCATTTGCTCACCCAACCTCACCAATCCTCTCAGCCCCAAGAGTGTCCAGCCTTATGTCTCATCCAGCTGTGGGTCTAGATATGGTCAATCCAGGTTGCATCAGAGACCCTGAACGGATTTTGTAAGAATTTCTCTCTCTTTCACTGTCTTTGCTTTGTGGGTTTTTTAAAGTAATGTATGTTTAGAATGGGGTTTGGCTGCTTTTCCCTGCTGTGTTTATGCCGCTTTACACCCTCTTGATTCACTTGCAGAGACATATCGATACATAGGTTTTCAGATTCATACTAGTCAGATATATTCTTGTGCGGTGACTAGGGGGTGTTGAGTCCAGTTCACTGAGCAGGGAGTAGGCCTTGTCTATTACATATTTGGCTTATGGAGCGGTGTCTGAGCTCATTTCAAACCCTTGTTTTATGCATCACCCCACCTCACCTTTCCCGTTAAGCAGCCATAGTGTGTCTTCTAAAGGTGTGACTCTGTTCTGTTTTGTAATTCAGTTCAAGTGTAGCGATTTTGACATTCCCTCTATAAGCGATATCTTAGGATAAGTGTCTTTTTCTGTGTGACTTATTTCACTTAGAGTCATCGTACCTAAATCCACTCATCATGCTGCTAACTAGCCTTATGACATTGATTTCATGGCTGAGTGATATTCCATTGTGCCAAGTACCACCATTTCTTTATCCATTTTTCTCTTTCCTGGGATATTGAAGGTGTACCGAAGTGGAGGTTCTTGGAAACAGAGCAGCCGTAAATTTTAGGGTGCCTGTGTCTTGTTGATTTTTAGTTTTCCCAATTTATACGCCCTTGAGTGGAAGTGCCCTATGCTCTCTACGCTGTGTTTATTACTTGTTTCAGGACACACCGTACTCTTCTCCAGAGTGCCTGTTGGCAATTTACATCCCGCCCATCAGCGTAGCAAGTCTTCCATGTCTCCATGGCCTGTCCTGCTTTTCTGGTTTTTACACTTTGTTCAGCATGGCCCTTTTGACCGAGGGCAAGCGAGACTTCTTTGTAGCGCTGATTTGCCCTTCCGGCTTGCTTGGTTGGCCAAAAAGGGCGTATGCGTTTTTTCCTGAATATATTCAGGAAAAAACGCATACGCCCTTTTTGGCCAAGGGCATCATTGTCAACGTTTTGCCGCTTTTCATGTGCTTTAAAGGCGAGTCGAATCTACCTCCTGAAATCTGTTTCCTGCAAATCTGCCTTGCTTTCAAATCCTCTTCATTGCCTTCCCTCAATATATTTGTGGACGAGAGTTCTCATTTATAACTCTGCACGTTTGTGAATTGCAGTGCCCCTGAGCTCCATTTGTCTCCTCGCTTTTTTGGGAGCTGGCCGCAAAAGCGCAGGATTGCTTCAGGCCCTATTTTGGTTCTGGGGGGCAGGCTGAGCCTGTGGTTCATTCTTCTTCCTGATGGGAAAATGGAGTGACCTATGCCTGTCCCAACACCTAGGGCTCGTCTCTCGTTGGTTCCGCGTCTTCCCGTTCATCCTCAGGACAAATTGCAACCTGTACAATCAGGAGGTTAAAGGTGCTGATTCTCCAAGTAGGGAGATGGTTAGTCAAGCGGCTGGAATGGCGAACCCGAGCACAAGGAGAGGAGAAATGAGGTGCGTTTTAGAAACCTTTCCCAATCTCATGGCATACCATCTTCTGGGTTTCCCATGCATGTTTTGATGTAGGAAGATTCCCTTGTACCTGGAGATTTGAGACCCATGGGGTGTGTTCCCCGCAGTGTTACTTTAAAGTATCTGCATTTGCTCACCCAACCTCACCAACCCTCTCAGCCCCAAGAATGTCCAGCCTTATGTCTCATCCAGCTGTGGGTCTTGATATGGTCAATCCAGGTTGCATCATAGACCCTGAACGGATTTTGTAAGAATTTCTCTCTCTTTCACTGTCTTTGTTTTGTGGGTTTTTTAAAGTAATTTATGTTTAGAATCGGGCTTGGCTGCTTTTCCCTGCTGTGTTGATGCCGCTTTACACCCTCTTGATTCACTTGCAGAGAGATATCGATACATAGGTTTTCAGATTCTTACTAGTCAGATATATTCTTGTGCGGTGACTAGGGGGTGTTGAGTCCAGTTCACTGAGCAGGGAGTAGGCCTTGTCTATTACATATTTGGCTTATGGAGCGGTGTCTGAGCTAATTTCAAACCCTTGTTTTATGCATCACCCCACCTCACCTTTCCCGTTAAGCAGCCATAGTGTGTCTTCTAAAGGTGTGACTCTGTTCTGTTTTGTAATTCAGTTCAAGTGTAGCGATTTTGACATTCCCTCTATAAGCGATATCTTAGGATAAGTGTCTTTTTCTGTGTGACTTATTTCACTTAGAATCATCGTATCTAAATCCACTCATCATGCTGCTAACTAGCCTTATGACATTGATTTCATGGCTGAGTGATATTCCACTGTGCCAAGTACCACCATTTCTTTATCCATTTTTCTCTTTCCTGGGATATTGAAGGTGTACCGAAGTGGAGGTTCTTGGAAACAGAGCAGCCGTAAACTTTAGGGTGCCTGTGTCTTGTTGATTTTTAGTTTTCCCAATTTATACGCCCATGAGTGGAAGTGCCCTATGCTCTCAACGCTGTGTTTATTACTTGTTTCAGGACACACCGTACTCTTCTCCAGAGTGCCTGTTGGCAATTTACATCCCGCCCATCAGCGTAGCAAGGCTTCCATGTCTCCATGGCCTGTCCTGCTTTTCTGGTTTTTACACTTTGTTCAGCATGGCCCTTTTGACCGAGGGCAAGCGAGACTTCTTTGTAGCGCTGATTTGCCCTTCCGGCTTGCTTGGTTGGCCAAAAAGGGCGTATGCGTTTTTTCCTGAATATATTTAGGAAAAAACGCATACGCCCTTTTTGGCCAAGGGCATCATTGTCAACGTTTTGCCGCTTTTCATGTGCTTTAAAGGCGAGTCGAATCTACCTCCTGAAATCTGTTTCCTGCAAATCTGCCTTGCTTTCAAATCCTCTTCGTTGCCTTCCCTCAATATATTTGTGGACGAGAGTTCTCATTTATAACTCTGCACGTTTGTGAATTGCAGTGCCCCTGAGCTCCATTTGTCTCCTCGCTTTTTTGGGAGCTGGCCGCAAAAGCGCAGGATTGCTTCAGGCCCTATTTTGGTTCTGGGGGGCAGGCTGAGCCTGTGGTTCATTCTTCTTCCTGATGGGAAAATGGAGTGACCTGTGCCTGTCCCAACACCTAGGGCTAGTCTTTCGTTGGTTCCCCGTCTTCCCGTTCATCCTCAGGACAAATTGCAACCTGGACGAAACAGTAGGTTAAAGGTGCTGATTCTCCAAGTAGGGAGATGGTTAGTCAAGCGGCTGGAATGGCGAACCCGAGCACAAGGAGAGGAGAAATGAGGTGCGTTTTAGAAACCTTTCCCGATCTCACGGCATACCATCTTCTGGGTTTCCCATGCATGTTTTGATGTAGGAAGATTCCCTTGTACCTGGAGATTTGAGACCCATGGGGTGGGTACCCCGCGGTATTACTTTAAAGGATCTGCATTTGCTCACCCAACCTCACCAATCCTCTCAGCCCCAAGAGTGTCCAGCCTTATGTCTCATCCAGCTGTGGGTCTAGATATGGTCAATCCAGGTTGCATCAGAGACCCTGAACGGATTTTGTAAGAATTTCTCTCTCTTTCACTGTCTTTGCTTTGTGGGTTTTTTAAAGTAATGTATGTTTAGAATGGGGTTTGGCTGCTTTTCCCTGCTGTGTTTATGCCGCTTTACACCCTCTTGATTCACTTGCAGAGAGATATCGATACATAGGTTTTCAGATTCATACTAGTCAGATATATTCTTGTGCGGTGACTAGGGGGTGTTGAGTCCAGTTCACTGAGCAGGGAGTAGGCCTTGTCTATTACATATTTGGCTTATGGAGCGGTGTCTGAGCTAATTCCAAACCCTTGTTTTATGCATCACCCCACCTCACCTTTCCCGTTAAGCAGCCATAGTGTGTCTTCTAAAGGTGTGACTCTGTTCTGTTTTGTAATTCAGTTCAAGTGTAGCGATTTTGACATTCCCTCTATAAGCGATATCTTAGGATAAGTGTCTTTTTCTGTGTGACTTATTTCACTTAGAGTCATCGTACCTAAATCCACTCATCATGCTGCTAACTAGCCTTATGACATTGATTTCATGGCTGAGTGATATTCCACTGTGCCAAGTACCACCATTTCTTTATCCATTTTTCTCTTTCCTCGGATATTGAAGGTGTACCGAAGTGGAGGTTCTTGGAAACAGAGCAGCCGTAAACTTTAGGGTGCCTGTGTCTTGTTGATTTTTAGTTTTCCCAATTTATACGCCCTTGAGTGGAAGTGCCCTATGCTCTCTACGCTGTGTTTATTACTTGTTTCAGGACACACCGTACTCTTCTCCAGAGTGCCTGTTGGCAATTTACATCCCGCCCATCAGCGTAGCAAGGCTCCCATGTCTCCATGGCCTATCCTGCTTTTCTGGTTTTTACTGTTTGTTCAGCATGGCCCTTTTGACCGAGGGCAAGCGAGACTTCTTTGTAGCGCTGATTTGCCCTTCTGGCTTGCTTGGTTGGCCAAAAAGGGCGTATGCGTTTTTTCCTGAATATATTCAGGAAAAAACGCATACGCCCTTTTTGGCCAAGGGCATCATTGTCAACGTTTTGCCGCTTTTCATGTGCTTTAAAGGCGAGTCGAATCTACCTCCTGAAATCTGTTTCCTGCAAATCTGCCTTGCTTTCAAATCCTCTTCGTTGCCTTCCCTCAATATATTTGTGGACGAGAGTTCTCATTTATAACTCTGCACGTTTGTGAATTGCAGTGCCCCTGAGCTCCATTTGTCTCCTCGCTTTTTTGGGAGCTGGCCGCAAAAGCGCAGGATTGCTTCAGGCCCTATTTTGGTTCTGGGGGGCAGGCTGAGCCTGTGGTTCATTCTTCTTCCTGATGGGAAAATGGAGTGACCTGTGCCTGTCCCAACACCTAGGGCTAGTCTTTCGTTGGTTCCCCGTCTTCCCGTTCATCCTCAGGACAAATTGCAACCTGGACGAAACAGTAGGTTAAAGGTGCTGATTCTCCAAGTAGGGAGATGGTTAGTCAAGCGGCTGGAATGGCGAACCCGAGCACAAGGAGAGGAGAAATGAGGTGCGTTTTAGAAACCTTTCCCGATCTCACGGCATACCATCTTCTGGGTTTCCCATGCATGTTTTGATGTAGGAAGATTCCCTTGTACCTGGAGATTTGAGACCCATGGGGTGGGTACCCCGCGGTATTACTTTAAAGTATCTGCATTTGCTCACCCAACCTCACCAATCCTCTCAGCCCCAAGAGTGTCCAGCCTTATGTCTCATCCAGCTGTGGGTCTAGATATGGTCAATCCAGGTTGCATCAGAGACCCTGAACGGATTTTGTAAGAATTTCTCTCTCTTTCACTGTCTTTGCTTTGTGGGTTTTTTAAAGTAATGTATGTTTAGAATGGGGTTTGGCTGCTTTTCCCTGCTGTGTTTATGCCGCTTTACACCCTCTTGATTCACTTGCAGAGAGATATCGATACATAGGTTTTCAGATTCATACTAGTCAGATATATTCTTGTGCGGTGACTAGGGGGTGTTGAGTCCAGTTCACTGAGCAGGGAGTAGGCCTTGTCTATTACATATTTGGCTTATGGAGCGGTGGTTGAGCTAATTTCAAACCCTTGTTTTATGCATCACCCCACCTCACCTTTCCCGTTAAGCAGCCATAGTGTGTCTTCTAAAGGTGTGACTCTGTTCTGTTTTGTAATTCAGTTCAAGTGTAGCGATTTTGACATTCCCTCTATAAGCGATATCTTAGGATAAGTGTCTTTTTCTGTGTGACTTATTTCACTTAGAGTCATCGTACCTAAATCCACTCATCATGCTGCTAACTAGCCTTATGACATTGATTTCATGGCTGAGTGATATTCCATTGTGCCAAGTACCACCATTTCTTTATCCATTTTTCTCTTTCCTGGGATATTGAAGGTGTACCGAAGTGGAGGTTCTTGGAAACAGAGCAGCCGTAAACTTTAGGGTGCCTGTGTCTTGTTGATTTTTAGTTTTCCCAATTTATACGCCCTTGAGTGGAAGTGCCCTATGCTCTCTACGCTGTGTTTATTACTTGTTTCAGGACACACCGTACTCTTCTCCAGAGTGCCTGTTGGCAATTTACATCCCGCCCATCAGCGTAGCAAGGCTCCCATGTCTCCATGGCCTGTCCTGCTTTTCTGGTTTTTACTGTTTGTTCAGCATGGCCCTTTTGACCGAGGGCAAGCGAGACTTCTTTGTAGCGCTGATTTGCCCTTCCGGCTTGCTTGGTTGGCCAAAAAGGGCGTATGCGTTTTTTCCTGAATATATTCAGGAAAAAACGCATACGCCCTTTTTGGCCAAGGGCATCATTGTCAACGTTTTGCCGCTTTTCATGTGCTTTAAAGGCGAGTCGAATCTACCTCCTGAAATCTGTTTCCTGCAAATCTGCCTTGCTTTCAAATCCTCTTCGTTGCCTTCCCTCAATATATTTGTGGACGAGAGTTCTCATTTATAACTCTGCACGTTTGTGAATTGCAGTGCCCCTGAGCTCCATTTGTCTCCTCGCTTTTTTGGGAGCTGGCCGCAAAAGCGCAGGATTGCTTCAGGCCCTATTTTGGTTCTGGGGCCAGGCTGAGCCTGTGGTTCATTCTTCTTCCTGATGGGAAAATGGAGTGACCTATGCCTGTCCCAACACCTAGGGCTCGTCTCTCGTTGGTTCCGCGTCTTCCCGTTCATCCTCAGGACAAATTGCAACCTGTACAATCAGGAGGTTAAAGGTGCTGATTCTCCAAGTAGGGAGATGGTTAGTCAAGCGGCTGGAATGGCGAACCCGAGCACAAGGAGAGGAGAAATGAGGTGCGTTTTAGAAACCTTTCCCAATCTCATGGCATACCATCTTCTGGGTTTCCCATGCATGTTTTGATGTAGGAAGATTCCCTTGTACCTGGAGATTTGAGACCCATGGGGTGTGTTCCCCGCAGTGTTACTTTAAAGTATCTGCATTTGCTCACCCAACCTCACCAACCCTCTCAGCCCCAAGAATGTCCAGCCTTATGTCTCATCCAGCTGTGGGTCTTGATATGGTCAATCCAGGTTGCATCATAGACCCTGAACGGATTTTGTAAGAATTTCTCTCTCTTTCACTGTCTTTGTTTTGTGGGTTTTTTAAAGTAATTTATGTTTAGAATCGGGCTTGGCTGCTTTTGCCTGCTGTGTTGATGCCGCTTTACACCCTCTTGATTCACTTGCAGAGAGATATCGATACATAGGTTTTCAGATTCTTACTAGTCAGATATATTCTTGTGCGGTGACTAGGGGGTGTTGAGTCCAGTTCACTGAGCAGGGAGTAGGCCTTGTCTATTACATATTTGGCTTATGGAGCGGTGTCTGAGCTAATTTCAAACCCTTGTTTTATGCATCACCCCACCTCACCTTTCCCGTTAAGCAGCCATAGTGTGTCTTCTAAAGTTGTGACTCTGTTCTGTTTTGTAATTCAGTTCAAGTGTAGCGATTTTGACATTCCCTCTATAAGCGATATCTTAGGATAAGTGTCTTTTTCTGTGTGACTTATTTCACTTAGAATCATCGTATCTAAATCCACTCATCATGCTGCTAACTAGCCTTATGACATTGATTTCATGGCTGAGTGATATTCCACTGTGCCAAGTACCACCATTTCTTTATCCATTTTTCTCTTTCCTGGGATATTGAAGGTGTACCGAAGTGGAGGTTCTTGGAAACAGAGCAGCCGTAAACTTTAGGGTGCCTGTGTCTTGTTGATTTTTAGTTTTCCCAATTTATACGCCCATGAGTGGAAGTGCCCTATGCTCTCAACGCTGTGTTTATTACTTGTTTCAGGACACACCGTACTCTTCTCCAGAGTGCCTGTTGGCAATTTACATCCCGCCCATCAGCGTAGCAAGGCTTCCATGTCTCCATGGCCTGTCCTGCTTTTCTGGTTTTTACTGTTTGTTCAGCATGGCCCTTTTGACCGAGGGCAAGCGAGACTTCTTTGTAGCGCTGATTTGCCCTTCCGGCTTGCTTGGTTGGCCAAAAAGGGCGTATGCGTTTTTTCCTGAATATATTCAGGAAAAAACGCATACGCCCTTTTTGGCCAAGGGCATCATTGTCAACGTTTTGCCGCTTTTCATGTGCTTTAAAGGCGAGTCGAATCTACCTCCTGAAATCTGTTTCCTGCAAATCTGCCTTGCTTTCAAATCCTCTTCGTTGCCTTCCCTCAATATATTTGTGGACGAGAGTTCTCATTTATAACTCTGCACGTTTGTGAATTGCAGTGCCCCTGAGCTCCATTTGTCTCCTCGCTTTTTTGGGAGCTGGCCGCAAAAGCGCAGGATTGCTTCAGGCCCTATTTTGGTTCTGGGGGGCAGGCTGAGCCTGTGGTTCATTCTTCTTCCTGATGGGAAAATGGAGTGACCTGTGCCTGTCCCAACACCTAGGGCTAGTCTTTCGTTGGTTCCCCGTCTTCCTGTTCATCCTCAGGACAAATTGCAACCTGGACGAAACAGTAGGTTAAAGGTGCTGATTCTCCAAGTAGGGAGATGGTTAGTCAAGTGGCTGGAATGGCGAACCCGAGCACAAGGAGAGGAGAAATGAGGTGCGTTTTAGAAACCTTTCCCGATCTCACGGCATACCATCTTCTGGGTTTCCCATGCATGTTTTGATGTAGGAAGATTCCCTTGTACCTGGAGATTTGAGACCCATGGGGTGGGTACCCCGCGGTATTACTTTAAAGTATCTGCATTTGCTCACCCAACCTCACCAATCCTCTCAGCCCCAAGAGTGTCCAGCCTTATGTCTCATCCAGCTGTGGGTCTAGATATGGTCAATCCAGGTTGCATCAGAGACCCTGAACGGATTTTGTAAGAATTTCTCTCTCTTTCACTGTCTTTGCTTTGTGGGTTTTTTAAAGTAATGTATGTTTAGAATGGGGTTTGGCTGCTTTTCCCTGCTGTGTTTATGCCGCTTTACACCCTCTTGATTCACTTGCAGAGAGATATCGATACATAGGTTTTCAGATTCATACTAGTCAGATATATTCTTGTGCGGTGACTAGGGGGTGTTGAGTCCAGTTCACTGAGCAGGGAGTAGGCCTTGTCTATTACATATTTGGCTTATGGAGCGGTGTCTGAGCTAATTCCAAACCCTTGTTTTATGCATCACCCCACCTCACCTTTCCCGTTAAGCAGCCATAGTGTGTCTTCTAAAGGTGTGACTCTGTTCTGTTTTGTAATTCAGTTCAAGTGTAGCGATTTTGACATTCCCTCTATAAGCGATATCTTAGGATAAGTGTCTTTTTCTGTGTGACTTATTTCACTTAGAGTCATCGTACCTAAATCCACTCATCATGCTGCTAACTAGCCTTATGACATTGATTTCATGGCTGAGTGATATTCCATTGTGCCAAGTACCACCATTTCTTTATCCATTTTTCTCTTTCCTGGGATATTGAAGGTGTACCGAAGTGGAGGTTCTTGGAAACAGAGCAGCCGTAAACTTTAGGGTGCCTGTGTCTTGTTGATTTTTAGTTTTCCCAATTTATACGCCCTTGAGTGGAAGTGCCCTATGCTCTCTACGCTGTGTTTATTACTTGTTTCAGGACACACCGTACTCTTCTCCAGAGTGCCTGTTGGCAATTTACATCCCGCCCATCAGCGTAGCAAGGCTCCCATGTCTCCATGGCCTGTCCTGCTTTTCTGGTTTTTACACTTTGTTCAGCATGGCCCTTTTGACCGAGGGCAAGCGAGACTTCTTTGTAGCACTGATTTGCCCTTCCGGCTTGCTTGGTTGGCCAAAAAGGGCGTATGCGTTTTTTCCTGAATATATTCAGGAAAAAACGCATACGCCCTTTTTGGCCAAGGGCATCATTGTCAACGTTTTGCCGCTTTTCATGTGCTTTAAAGGCGAGTCGAATCTACCTCCTGAAATCTGTTTCCTGCAAATCTGCCTTGCTTTCAAATCCTCTTCGTTGCCTTCCCTCAATATATTTGTGGACGAGAGTTCTCATTTATAACTCTGCACGTTTGTGAATTGCAGTGCCCCTGAGCTCCATTTGTCTCCTCGCTTTTTTGGGAGCTGGCCGCAAAAGCGCAGGATTGCTTCAGGCCCTATTTTGGTTCTGGGGGGCAGGCTGAGCCTGTGGTTCATTCTTCTTCCTGATGGGAAAATGGAGTGACCTATGCCTGTCCCAACACCTAGGGCTCGTCTCTCGTTGGTTCCGCGTCTTCCCGTTCATCCTCAGGACAAATTGCAACCTGTACAATCAGGAGGTTAAAGGTGCTGATTCTCCAAGTAGGGAGATGGTTAGTCAAGCGGCTGGAATGGCGAACCCGAGCACAAGGAGAGGAGAAATGAGGTGCGTTTTAGAAACCTTTCCCGATCTCATGGCATACCATCTTCTGGGTTTCCCATGCATGTTTTGATGTAGGAAGATTCCCTTGTACCTGGAGATTTGAGACCCATGGGGTGTGTTCCCCGCAGTGTTACTTTAAAGTATCTGCATTTGCTCACCCAACCTCACCAACCCTCTCAGCCCCAAGAATGTCCAGCCTTATGTCTCATCCAGCTGTGGGTCTTGATATGGTCAATCCAGGTTGCATCATAGACCCTGAACGGATTTTGTAAGAATTTCTCTCTCTTTCACTGTCTTTGTTTTGTGGGTTTTTTAAAGTAATTTATGTTTAGAATCGGGCTTGGCTGCTTTTCCCTGCTGTGTTGATGCCGCTTTACACCCTCTTGATTCACTTGCAGAGAGATATCGATACATAGGTTTTCAGATTCTTACTAGTCAGATATATTCTTGTGTGGTGACTAGGGGGTGTTGAGTCCAGTTCACTGAGCAGGAAGTAGGCCTTGTCTATTACATATTTGGCTTATGGAGCGGTGTCTGAGCTAATTTCAAACCCTTGTTTTATGCATCACCCCACCTCACCTTTCCCGTTAAGCAGCCATAGTGTGTCTTCTAAAGGTGTGACTCTGTTCTGTTTTGTAATTCAGTTCAAGTGTAGCGATTTTGACATTCCCTCTATAAGCGATATCTTAGGATAAGTGTCTTTTTCTGTGTGACTTATTTCACTTAGAATCATCGTATCTAAATCCACTCATCATGCTGCTAACTAGCCTTATGACATTGATTTAATGGCTGAGTGATATTCCATTGTGCCAAGTACCACCATTTCTTTATCCATTTTTCTCTTTCCTGGGATATTGAAGGTGTACCGAAGTGGAGGTTCTTGGAAACAGAGCAGCCGTAAACTTTAGGGTGCCTGTGTCTTGTTGATTTTTAGTTTTCCCAATTTATACGCCCATGAGTGGAAGTGCCCTATGCTCTCTACGCTGTGTTTATTACTTGTTTCAGGACACACCGTACTCTTCTCCAGAGTGCCTGTTGGCAATTTACATCCCGCCCATCAGCGTAGCAAGGCTCCCATGTCTCCATGGCCTGTCCTGCTTTTCTGGTTTTTACTGTTTGTTCAGCATGGCCCTTTTGACCGAGGGCAAGCGAGACTTCTTTGTAGCGCTGATTTGCCCTTCCGGCTTGCTTGGTTGGCCAAAATGGGCGTATGCGTTTTTTCCTGAATATATTCAGGAAAAAACGCATACGCCCTTTTTGGCCAAGGGCATCATTGTCAACGTTTTGCCGCTTTTCATGTGCTTTAAAGGCGAGTCGAATCTACCTCCTGAAATCTGTTTCCTGCAAATCTGCCTTGCTTTCAAATCCTCTTCGTTGCCTTCCCTCAATATATTTGTGGACGAGAGTTCTCATTTATAACTCTGCACGTTTGTGAATTGCAGTGCCCCTGAGCTCCATTTGTCTCCTCGCTTTTTTGGGAGCTGGCCGCAAAAGCGCAGGATTGCTTCAGGCCCTATTTTGGTTCTGGGGGGCAGGCTGAGCCTGTGGTTCATTCTTCTTCCTGATGGGAAAATGGAGTGACCTATGCCTGTCCCAACACCTAGGGCTCGTCTCTCGTTGGTTCCGCGTCTTCCCGTTCATCCTCAGGACAAATTGCAACCTGTACAATCAGGAGGTTAAAGGTGCTGATTCTCCAAGTAGGGAGATGGTTAGTCAAGCGGCTGGAATGGCGAACCCGAGCACAAGGAGAGGAGAAATGAGGTGCGTTTTAGAAACCTTTCCCGATCTCATGGCATACCATCTTCTGGGTTTCCCATGCATGTTTTGATGTAGGAAGATTCCCTTGTACCTGGAGATTTGAGACCCATGGGGTGTGTTCCCCGCAGTGTTACTTTAAAGTATCTGCATTTGCTCACCCAACCTCACCAACCCTCTCAGCCCCAAGAATGTCCACCCTTATGTCTCATCCAGCTGTGGGTCTTGATATGGTCAATCCAGGTTGCATCATAGACCCTGAACGGATTTTGTAAGAATTTCTCACTCTTTCACTGTCTTTGTTTTGTGGGTTTTTTAAAGTAATTTATGTTTAGAATCGGGCTTGGCTGCTTTTCCCTGCTGTGCTGATGCCGCTTTACACCCTCTTGATTCACTTGCAGAGAGATATCGATACATAGGTTTTCAGATTCTTACTAGTCAGATATATTCTTGTGTGGTGACTAGGGGGTGTTGAGTCCAGTTCACTGAGCAGGAAGTAGGCCTTGTCTATTACATATTTGGCTTATGGAGCGGTGTCTGAGCTAATTTCAAACCCTTGTTTTATGCATCACCCCACCTCACCTTTCCCGTTAAGCAGCCATAGTGTGTCTTCTAAAGGTGTGACTCTGTTCTGTTTTGTAATTCAGTTCAAGTGTAGCGATTTTGACATTCCCTCTATAAGCGATATCTTAGGATAAGTGTCTTTTTCTGTGTGACTTATTTCACTTAGAATCATCGTATCTAAATCCACTCATCATGCTGCTAACTAGCCTTATGACATTGATTTCATGGCTGAGTGATATTCCATTGTGCCAAGTACCACCATTTCTTTATCCATTTTTCTCTTTGCTGGGATATTGAAGGTGTACCGAAGTGGAGGTTCTTGGAAACAGAGCAGCCGTAAACTTTAGGGTGCCTGTGTCTTGTTGATTTTTAGTTTTCCCAATTTATACACCCATGAGTGGAAGTGCCCTATGCTCTCAACGCTGTGTTTATTACTTGTTTCAGGACACACCGTACTCTTCTCCAGAGTGCCTGTTGGCAATTTACATCCCGCCCATCAGCGTAGCAAGGCTTCCATGTCTCCATGGCCTGTCCTGCTTTTCTGGTTTTTACAGTTTGTTCAGCATGGCCCTTTTGACCGAGGGCAATCGAGACTTCTTTGTAGCGCTGATTTGCCCTTCCGGCTTGCTTGGTTGGCCAAAAAGGGCGTATGCGTTTTTTCCTGAATATATTCAGGAAAAAACGCATACGCCCTTTTTGGCCAAGGGCATCATTGTCAACGTTTTGCCGCTTTTCATGTGCTTTAAAGGCGAGTCGAATCTACCTCCTGAAATCTGTTTCCTGCAAATCTGCCTTGCTTTCAAATCCTCTTCGTTGCCTTCCCTCAATATATTTGTGGACGAGAGTTCTCATTTATAACTCTGCACGTTTGTGAATTGCAGTGCCCCTGAGCTCCATTTGTCTCCTCGCTTTTTTGGGAGCTGGCCGCAAAAGCTCAGGATTGCTTCAGGCCCTATTTTGGTTCTGGGGGGCAGGCTGAGCCTGTGGTTCATTCTTCTTCCTGATGGGAAAATGGAGTGACCTGTGCCTGTCCCAACACCTAGGGCTAGTCTTTCGTTGGTTCCCCGTCTTCCCGTTCATCCTCAGGACAAATTGCAACCTGGACGAAACAGTAGGTTAAAGGTGCTGATTCTCCAAGTAGGGAGATGGTTAGTCAAGCGGCTGGAATGGCGAACCCGAGCACAAGGAGAGGAGAAATGAGGTGCGTTTTAGAAACCTTTCCCGATCTCACGGCATACCATCTTCTGGGTTTCCCATGCATGTTTTGATGTAGGAAGATTCCCTTGTACCTGGAGATTTGAGACCCATGGGGTGGGTACCCCGCGGTATTACTTTAAAGTATCTGCATTTGCTCACCCAACCTCACCAATCCTCTCAGCCCCAAGAGTGTCCAGCCTTATGTCTCATCCAGCTGTGGGTCTAGATATGGTCAATCCAGGTTGCATCAGAGACCCTGAACGGATTTTGTAAGAATTTCTCTCTCTTTCACTGTCTTTGCTTTGTGGGTTTTTTAAAGTAATGTATGTTTAGAATGGGGTTTGGCTGCTTTTCCCTGCTGTGTTTATGCCGCTTTACACCCTCTTGATTCACTTGCAGAGAGATATCGATACATTGGTTTTCAGATTCATACTAGTCAGATATATTCTTGGGCGGTGACTAGGGGGTGTTGAGTCCAGTTCACTGAGCAGGAAGTAGGCCTTGTCTATTACATATTTGGCTTATGGAGCGGTGTCTGAGCTAATTCCAAACCCTTGTTATATGCATCACCCCACCTCACCTTTCCCGTTAAGCAGCCATAGTGTGTCTTCTAAAGGTGTGACCTTGTTCTGTTTTGTAATTCAGTTCAAGTGTAGCGATTTTGACATTCCCTCTATAAGCGATATCTTAGGATAAGTGTCTTTTTCTGTGTGACTTATTTCACTTAGAGTCATCGTACCTAAATCCACTCATCATGCTGCTAACTAGCCTTATGACATTGATTTCATGGCTGAGTGATATTCCATTGTGCCAAGTACCACCATTTCTTTATCCATTTTTCTCTTTCCTGGGATATTGAAGGTGTACCGAAGTGGAGGTTCTTGGAAACAGAGCAGCCGTAAACTTTAGGGTGCCTGTGTCTTGTTGATTTTTAGTTTTCCCAATTTATACGCCCATGAGTGGAAGTGCCCTATGCTCTCTACGCTGTGTTTATTACTTGTTTCAGGACACACCGTACTCTTCTCCAGAGTGCCTGTTGGCAATTTACATCCCGCCCATCAGCGTAGCAAGGCTCCCATGTCTCCATGGCCTGTCCTGCTTTTCTGGTTTTTACTGTTTGTTCAGCATGGCCCTTTTGACCGAGGGCAAGCGAGACATCTTTGTAGCGCTGATTTGCCCTTCCGGCTTGGTTGGATGGCCAAAAAGGGCGTATGCGTTTTTTCCTGAATATATTCAGGAAAAAACGCATACGCCCTTTTTGGCCAAGGGCATCATTGTCAACGTTTTGCCGCTTTTCATGTGCTTTAAAGGCGAGTCGAATCTACCTCCTGAAATCTGTTTCCTGCAAATCTGCCTTGCTTTCAAATCCTCTTCGTTGCCTTCCCTCAATATATTTGTGGACGAGAGTTCTCATTTATAACTCTGCACGTTTGTGAATTGCAGTGCCCCTGAGCTCCATTTGTCTCCTCGCTTTTTTGGGAGCTGGCCGCAAAAGCGCAGGATTGCTTCAGGCCCTATTTTGGTTCTGGGGGGCAGGCTGAGCCTGTGGTTCATTCTTCTTCCTGATGGGAAAATGGAGTGACCTGTGCCTGTCCCAACACCTAGGGCTAGTCTTTCGTTGGTTCCCCGTCTTCCCGTTCATCCTCAGGACAAATTGCAACCTGGACGAAACAGTAGGTTAAAGGTGCTGATTCTCCAAGTAGGGAGATGGTTAGTCAAGCGGCTGGAATCGCGAATCCGAGCACAAGGAGAGGAGAAATGAGGTGCGTTTTAGAAACCTTTCCCGATCTCACGGCATACCATCTTCTGGGTTTCCCATGCATGTTTTGATGTAGGAAGTTTCCCTTGTACCTGGAGATTTGAGACCCATTGGGTGGGTACCCCGCGGTATTACTTTAAAGTATCTGCATTTGCTCACCCAACCTCACCAATCCTCTCAGCCCCAAGAGTGTCCAGCCTTATGTCTCATCCAGCTGTGGGTCTAGATATGGTCAATCCAGGTTGCATCAGAGACCCTGAACGGATTTTGTAAGAATTTCTCTCTCTTTCACTGTCTTTGCTTTGTGGGTTTTTTAAAGTAATGTATGTTTAGAATGGGGTTTGGCTGCTTTTCCCTGCTGTGTTTATGCCGCTTTACACCCTCTTGATTCACTTGCAGAGAGATATCGATACATAGGTTTTCAGATTCATACTAGTCAGATATATTCTTGTGCGGTGACTAGGGGGTGTTGAGTCCAGTTCACTGAGCAGGGAGTAGGCCTTGTCTATTACATATTTGGCTTATGGAGCGGTGTCTGAGCTAATTTCAAACCCTTGTTTTATGCATCACCCCACCTCACCTTTCCCGTTAAGCAGCCATAGTGTGTCTTCTAAAGGTGTGACTCTGTTCTGTTTTGTAATTCAGTTCAAGTGTAGCGATTTTGACATTCCCTCTATAAGCGATATCTTAGGATAAGTGTCTTTTTCTGTGTGACTTATTTCACTTAGAGTCATCGTACCTAAATCCACTCATCATGCTGCTAACTAGCCTTATGACATTGATTTCATGGCTGAGTGATATTCCATTGTGCCAAGTACCACCATTTCTTTATCCATTTTTCTCTTTCCTGGGATATTGAAGGTGTACCGAAGTGGAGGTTCTTGGAAACAGAGCAGCCGTAAACTTTAGGGTGCCTGTGTCTTGTTGATTTTTAGTTTTCCCAATTTATACGCCCATGAATGGAAGTGCCCTATGCTCTCTACGCTGTGTTTATTACTTGTTTCAGGACACACCGTACTCTTCTCCAGAGTGCCTGTTGGCAATTTACATCCCGCCCATCAGCGTAGCAAGGCTCCCATGTCTCCATGGCCTGTCCTGCTTTTCTGGTTTTTACTGTTTGTTCAGCATGACCCTTTTGACCGAGGGCAAGCGAGACTTCTTTGTAGCGCTGATTTGCCCTTCCGGCTTGCTTGGTTGGCCAAAAAGGGCGTATGCGTTTTTTCCTGAATATATTCAGGAAAAAACGCATACGCCCTTTTTGGCCAAGGGCATCATTGTCAACGTTTTGCCGCTTTTCATGTGCTTTAAAGGCGAGTCGAATCTACCTCCTGAAATCTGTTTCCTGCAAATCTGCCTTGCTTTCAAATCCTCTTCGTTGCCTTCCCTCAATATATTTGTGGACGAGAGTTCTCATTTATAACTCTGCACGTTTGTGAATTGCAGTGCCCCTGAGCTCCATTTGTCTCCTCGCTTTTTTGGGAGCTGGCCGCAAAAGCGCAGGATTGCTTCAGGCCCTATTTTGGTTCTAGGGGGCAGGCTGAGCCTGTGGTTCATTCTTCTTCCTGATGGGAAAATGGAGTGACCTATGCCTGTCCCAACACCTAGGGCTCGTCTCTCGTTGGTTCCGCGTCTTCCCGTTCATCCTCAGGACAAATTGCAACCTGTACAATCAGGAGGTTAAAGGTGCTGATTCTCCAAGTAGGGAGATGGTTAGTCAAGCGGCTGGAATGGCGAACCCGAGCACAAGGAGAGGAGAAATGAGGTGCGTTTTAGAAACCTTTCCCGATCTCATGGCATACCATCTTCTGGGTTTCCCATGCATGTTTTGATGTAGGAAGATTCCCTTGTACCTGGAGATTTGAGACCCATGGGGTGTGTTCCGCGCAGTGTTACTTTAAAGTATCTGCATTTGCTCACCCAACCTCACCAACCCTCTCAGCCCCAAGAGTGTCCAGCCTTATGTCTCATCCAGCTGTGGGTCTTGATATGGTCAATCCAGGTTGCATCATAGACCCTGAACGGATTTTGTAAGAATTTCTCTCTCTTTCACTGTCTTTGTTTTGTGGGTTTTTTAAAGTAATTTATGTTTAGAATCGGGCTTGGCTGCTTTTCCCTGCTGTGTTGATGCTGCTTTACACCCTCTTGATTCACTTGCAGAGAGATATTGATACATAGGTTTTCAGATTCTTACTAGTCAGATATATTCTTGTGTGGTGACTAGGGTGTGTTGAGTCCAGTTCACTGAGCAGGGAGTAGGCCTTGTCTATTACATATTTGGCTTATGGAGCGGTCTCTGAGCTAATTTCAAACCCTTGTTTTATGCATCACCCCACCTCACCTTTCCCGTTAAGCAGCCATAGTGTGTCTTCTAAAGGTGTGACTCTGTTCTGTTTTGTAATTCAGTTCAAGTGTAGCGATTTTGACATTCCCTCTATAAGCGATATCTTAGGATAAGTGTCTTTTTCTGTGTGACTTATTTCACTTAGAATCATCGTATCTAAATCCACTCATCATGCTGCTAACTAGCCTTATGACATTGATTTCATGGCTGAGTGATATTCCACTGTGCCAAGTACCACCATTTCTTTATCCATTTTTCTCTTTCCTGGGATATTGAAGGTGTACCGAAGTGGAGGTTCTTGGAAACAGAGCAGCCGTAAACTTTAGGGTGCCTGTGTCTTGTTGATTTTTAGTTTTCCCAATTTATACGCCCATGAGTGGAAGTGCCCTATGCTCTCAACGCTGTGTTTATTACTTGTTTCAGGACACACCGTACTCTTGTCCAGAGTGCCTGTTGGCAATTTACATCCCGCCCATCAGCGTAGCAAGGCTTCCATGTCTCCATGGCCTGTCCTGCTTTTCTGGTTTTTACACTTTGTTCAGCATGGCCCTTTTGACCGAGGGCAAGCGAGACTTCTTTGTAGCGCTGATTTGCCCTTCCGGCTTGCTTGGTTGGCCAAAAAGGGCGTATGCGTTTTTTCCTGAATATATTCAGGAAAAAACGCATACGCCCTTTTTGGCCAAGGGCATCATTGTCAACGTTTTGCCGCTTTTCATGTGCTTTAAAGGCGAGTCGAATCTACCTCCTGAAATCTGTTTCCTGCAAATCTGCCTTGCTTTCAAATCCTCTTCGTTGCCTTCCCTCAATATATTTGTGGACGAGAGTTCTCATTTATAACTCTGCACGTTTGTGAATTGCAGTGCCCCTGAGCTCCATTTGTCTCCTCGCTTTTTTGGGAGCTGGCCGCAAAAGCGCAGGATTGCTTCAGGCCCTATTTTGGTTCTGGGGGGCAGGCTGAGCCTGTGGTTCATTCTTCTTCCTGATGGGAAAATGGAGTGACCTGTGCCTGTCCCAACACCTAGGGCTAGTCTTTCGTTGGTTCCCCATCTTCCCGTTCATCCTCAGGACAAATTGCAACCTGGACGAAACAGTAGGTTAAAGGTGCTGATTCTCCAAGTAGGGAGATGGTTAGTCAAGCGGCTGGAATGGCGAACCCGAGCACAAGGAGAGGAGAAATGAGGTGCGTTTTAGAAACCTTTCCCGATCTCACGGCATACCATCTTCTGGGTTTCCCATGCATGTTTTGATGTAGGAAGATGCCCTTGTACCTGGAGATTTGAGACCCATGGGGTGGGTACCCCGCGGTATTACTTTAAAGTATCTGCATTTGCTCACCCAACCTCACCAATCCTCTCAGCCCCAAGAGTGTCCAGCCTTATGTCTCATCCAGCTGTGGGTCTAGATATGGTCAATCCAGGTTGCATCAGAGACCCTGAACGGATTTTGTAAAAATTTCTCTCTCTTTCACTGTCTTTGCTTTGTGGGTTTTTTAAAGTAATGTATGTTTAGAATGGGGTTTGGCTGCTTTTCCCTGCTGTGTTTATGCCGCTTTACACCCTCTTGATTCACTTGCAGAGAGATATCGATACATAGGTTTTCAGATTCATACTAGTCAGATATATTCTTGTGCGGTGACTAGGGGGTGTTGAGTCCAGTTCACTGAGCAGGGAGTAGGCCTTGTCTATTACATATTTGGCTTATGGAGCGGTGTCTGAGCTAATTCCAAACCCTTGTTTTATGCATCACCCCACCTCACCTTTCCCGTTAAGCAGCCATAGTGTGTCTTCTAAAGGTGTGACTCTGTTCTGTTTTGTAATTCAGTTCAAGTGTAGCGATTTTGACATTCCCTCTATAAGCGATATCTTAGGATAAGTGTCTTTTTCTGTGTGACTTATTTCACTTAGAGTCATCGTACCTAAATCCACTCATCATGCTGCTAACTAGCCTTATGACATTGATTTCATGGCTGAGTGATATTCCATTGTGCCAAGTACCACCATTTCTTTATCCATTTTTCTCTTTCCTGGGATATTGAAGGTGTACCGAAGTGGAGGTTCTTGGAAACAGAGCAGCCGTAAACTTTAGGTTGCCTGTGTCTTGTTGATTTTTAGTTTTCCCAATTTATACGCCCATGAGTGGAAGTGCCCTATGCTCTCTACGCTGTGTTTATTACTTGTTTCAGGACACACCGTACTCTTCTCCAGAGTGCCTGTTGGCAATTTACATCCCGCCCATCAGCGTAGCAAGGCTCCCATGTCTCCATGGCCTGTCCTGCTTTTCTGGTTTTTACTGTTTGTTCAGCATGGCCCTTTTGACCGAGGGCAAGCGAGACTTCTTTGTAGCGCTGATTTGCCCTTCCGGCTTGCTTGGTTGGCCAAAAAGGGCGTATGCGTTTTTTCCTGAATATATTCAGGAAAAAACGCATACGCCCTTTTTGGCCAAGGGCATCATTGTCAACGTTTTGCCGCTTTTCATGTGCTTTAAAGGCGAGTCGAATCTACCTCCTGAAATCTGTTTCCTGCAAATCTGCCTTGCTTTCAAATCCTCTTTGTTGCCTTCCCTCAATATATTTGTGGACGAGAGTTCTCATTTATAACTCTGCACGTTTGTGAATTGCAGTGCCCCTGAGCTCCATTTGTCTCCTCGCTTTTTTGGGAGCTGGCCGCAAAAGCGCAGGATTGCTTCAGGCCCTATTTTGGTTCTGGGGGGCAGGCTGAGCCTGTGGTTCATTCTTCTTCCTGATGGGAAAATGGAGTGACCTGTGCCTGTCCCAACACCTAGGGCTAGTCTTTCGTTGGTTCCCCGTCTTCCCGTTCATCCTCAGGACAAATTGCAACCTGGACGAAACAGTAGGTTAAAGGTGCTGATTCTCCAAGTAGGGAGATGGTTAGTCAAGCAGCTGGAATCGCGAATCCGAGCACAAGGAGAGGAGAAATGAGGTGCGTTTTAGAAACCTTTCCCGATCACACGGCATACCATCTTCTGGGTTTCCCATGCATGTTTTGATGTAGGAAGATTCCCTTGTACCTGGAGATTTGAGACCCATGGGGTGGGTACCCCGCGGTATTACTTTAAAGTATCTGCATTTGCTCACCCAACCTCACCAATCCTCTCAGCCCCAAGAGTGTCCAGCCTTATGTCTCATCCAGCTGTGGGTCTAGATATGGTCAATCCAGGTTGCATCAGAGACCCTGAACGGATTTTGTAAGAATTTCTCTCTCTTTCACTGTCTTTGCTTTGTGGGATTTTAAAGTAATGTATGTTTAGAATGGGGTTTGGCTGCTTTTCCCTGCTGTGTTTATGCCGCTTTACACCCTCTTGATTCACTTGCAGAGAGATATCGATACATAGGTTTTCAGATTCATACTAGTCAGATATATTCTTGTGCGGTGACTAGGGGGTGTTGAGTCCAGTTCACTGAGCAGGGAGTAGGCCTTGTCTATTACATATTTGGCTTATGGAGCGGTGTCTGAGCTAATTTCAAACCCTTGTTTTATGCATCACCCCACCTCACCTTTCCCGTTAAGCAGCCATAGTGTGTCTTCTAAAGTTGTGACTCTGTTCTGTTTTGTAATTCAGTTCAAGTGTAGCGATTTTGACATTCCCTCTATAAGCGATATCTTAGGATAAGTGTCTTTTTCTGTGTGACTTATTTCACTTAGAATCATCGTATCTAAATCCACTCATCATGCTGCTAACTAGCCTTATGACATTGATTTCATGGCTGAGTGATATTCCACTGTGCCAAGTACCACCATTTCTTTATCCATTTTTCTCTTTCCTGGGATATTGAAGGTGTACCGAAGTGGAGGTTCTTGGAAACAGAGCAGCCGTAAACTTTAGGGTGCCTGTGTCTTGTTGATTTTTAGTTTTCCCAATTTATACGCCCTTGAGTGGAAGTGCCCTATGCTCTCTACGCTGTGTTTATTACTTGTTTCAGGACACACCGTACTCTTCTCCAGAGTGCCTGTTGGCAATTTACATCCCGCCCATCAGCGTAGCAAGGCTCCCATGTCTCCATGGCCTGTCCTGCTTTTCTGGTTTTTACTGTTTGTTCAGCATGGCCCTTTTGACCGAGGGCAAGCGAGACTTCTTTGTAGCGCTGATTTGCCCTTCCGGCTTGCTTGGTTGGCCAAAAAGGGCGTATGCGTTTTTTCCTGAATATATTCAGGAAAAAACGCATACGCCCTTTTTGGCCAAGGGCATCATTGTCAACGTTTTGCCGCTTTTCATGTGCTTTAAAGGCGAGTCGAATCTACCTCCTGAAATCTGTTTCCTGCAAATCTCCCTTGCTTTCAAATCCTCTTCGTTGCCTTCCCTCAATATATTTGTGGACGAGAGTTCTCATTTATAACTCTGCACGTTTGTGAATTGCAGTGCCCCTGAGCTCCATTTGTCTCCTCGCTTTTTTGGGAGCTGGCCGCAAAAGCGCAGGATTGCTTCAGGCCCTATTTTGGTTCTGGGGGGCAGGCTGAGCCTGTGGTTCATTCTTCTTCCTGATGCGAAAATGGAGTGACCTATGCCTGTCCCAACACCTAGGGCTCGTCTCTCGTGGCTTCCGCGTCTTCCCGTTCATCCTCAGGACAAATTGCAACCTGTATAATCAGGGGGTTAAAGGTGCTGATTCTCCAAGTAGGGAGATGGTTAGTCAAGGGGCTGGAATGGCGAACCCGAGCACAAGGAGAGGAGAAATGAGGTGCGTTTTAGAAACCTTTCCCGATCTCATGGCATACCATCTTCTGGGTTTCCCATGCATGTTTTGATGTAGGAAGATTCCCTTGTACCTGGAGATTTGAGACCCATGGTGTGTGTTCCCCGCAGTGTTACTTTAAAGTATCTGCATTTGCTCACCCAACCTCACCAACCCTCTCAGCCCCAAGAGTGTCCAGCCTTATGTCTCATCCAGCTGTGGGTCTTGATATGGTCAATCCAGGTTGCATCATAGACCCTGAACGGATTTTGTAAGAATTTCTCTCTCTTTCACTGTCTTTGCTTTGTGGGTTTTTTAAAGTAATGTATGTTTAGAATGGGGTTTGGCTGCTTTTCTCTGCTGTGTTTATGCCGCTTTACACCCTCTTGATTCACTTGCAGAGAGATATCGATACATAGGTTTTCAGATTCATACTAGTCAGATATATTCTTGTGCGGTGACTAGGGGGTGTTGAGTCCAGTTCACTGAGCAGGGAGTAGGCCTTGTCTATTACATATTTGGCTTATGGAGCGGTGTCTGAGCTAATTCCAAACCCTTGTTTTATGCATCACCCCACCTCACCTTTCCCGTTAAGCAGCCATAGTGTGTCTTCTAAAGGTGTGACTCTGTTCTGTTTTGTAATTCAGTTCAAGTGTAGCGATTTTGACATTCCCTCTATAAGCGATATCTTAGGATAAGTGTCTTTTTCTGTGTGACTTATTTCACTTAGAGTCATCGTACCTAAATCCACTCATCATGCTGCGAACTAGCCTTATGACATTGATTTCATGGCTGAGTGATATTCCATTGTTCCAAGTACCACCATTTCTTTATCCATTTTTCTCTTTCCTGGGATATTGAAGGTGTACCGAAGCGGAGGTTCTTGGAAACAGAGCAGCCGTAAACTTTAGGGTGCCTGTGTCTTGTTGATTTTTAGTTTTCCCAATTTAGACGCCCATGAGTGGAAGTGCCCTATGCTCTCTACGCTGTGTTTATTACTTGTTTCAGGACACACCGTACTCTTCTCCAGAGTGCCTGTTGGCAATTTATATCCCGCCCATCAGCGTAGCAAAGCTCTCATGTCTCCATGGCCTGTCCTGCTTTTCTGGTTTTTACTGTTTGTTCAGCATGGCCCTTTTGACCGAGGGCAAGCGAGACTTCTTTGTAGCGCTGATTTGCCCTTCCGGCTT
>NW_026871790.1:0-42796 GCF_028564815.1 Eubalaena glacialis | reverse complement strand
TTTGGGGACATTCTATTCTTAAAATTAACTTTGCTTTATGAAACTTTAATAATGTTGGAGTTTCCTGCCCTTGGTACCACCTTTGTGAAGATGGGAAATATTGTGGATGATCAAGGACCATTTCAAGAGATCATGGAGAGAAACCTCCGTCTGGATTTAATTTCATTATGAGGATGTCAAAATGCTAAATTACTTAAAATAAAACCCATACCGTTTTTATGCTAAGTTATATTCTACATGTAGCTGGAAAAATGTTAAAAATATTTTTAAAGAACTGCACATCTATTTTTGAAGCTGATTTGGCTGTTCAAGGCTTGCTAGCACTTTATCCATCTCAGTACTATTTCACTTAGTAAACAAATGCAGTTGCCATAATTGCTGCATATGTGTCTGTGTGTGTTCCCTTCTAGGTTATATGTTTTTGAAGTTGGAAACTATATTTATATCACAGCCCCTATGTATAGCACAATATCCACTGCTAATTCAGATTGTGTTTTAAGATACGAGACAAAATTTAAGACTTTTATTATAGTCATAAACATCTAGCAAACCAACCAGAAAATAAAAGCTAATTTTCAATTGGTTGGCCAAGAACAAAAAAGAGAGGAATACCTAGTGCAAAACCATATCTCTAATAACTACTGTTGGATTTAGAGCACACACATGCTAAACTTATTTTAAAATATCTTCTTATCAAAGATTTGAGGTTGGACCTGAAAAATTATATCAGAAGTGAAAATAATCATGTGGTCTGACCAGCCTGGATCACACAAAGTAAGTGTATACTATATATAAGATAGATAAAACTACGAGGTCCTACTGTATAGCGCAGGCAACTATATTCAATACCTTGTAATAACCTATAATGGAAAAGGATCTGAAAAAGAAATATATTTATCTGAATCACTTGGCTGTACACCTGAAACACAACATTGTCAATCAACTATACTTCAAGTAAAACAAAACAAAACAAAGTAAGTGTAAAGGGAAGTATAGTTTTACAAATTCACCTCTGATATCCAATGGACCAACTGAAAGACAACAGAAACTACAACTTTCTTAGGAGACAGGACACGGCCAGCAAACTAGGCCGTTACCCTCGGTGACGGTCATACCTGCCAAAAAATATACAGACTAGCCTGCATTCATGAATACATAGGAATTCTTCATTTATCTGGCACTATTAGGCAATGAGGTATCGTATGTTAGGAGAAGTTTTTTTTAAATGACAAATTTAAGAGGAGTTATTTTAACCTTCACTCGGTAATTTTTTTCTAAAATTAAGAAATGTATCCACTGGTGTATCTAGTATTTCCTTGATAACTCGGGGTCATCAGTTCAATCAACATTTGCATGAATAATGCAAACGGAAACAAGACAGGCATGCTTACTGATACTGAAAATGACATAGCACTGGCTGGAATAACTGATGAGACAGCAAGAAAAAAACAAAAATGAAAACAAACCGTGATCAAGAAACAATCAGTCAAGTTCTGACTTTCTGTACTTAGTTTCAAAAAGCGATACCACAAATCCCAGCGAGAGACTCCAGCATCATTAGCTGTCTTTCTCCTTTGTTTCCACCTTCCTTTCCTTTTCCTTCTACCCTAGATTGTTCCAGGAAGTGTTTATAGCTGCTTGCAAGACAAATTCTAATCCTTGCTTTCTCTCACACAAACGTCACAATGTGTCCATGTGATAAACAGTGTGGAGGTAAAAGACAATTCATCACAGGGACATCTCCTATGAAAAGAAAATTAGAAACTAGCTTCTAAACATGCAGAGAGAAGGGCGTGGTGTCAGGCACTAATTTCCTTGCGAATTCCTCTCCATTTCTAATAGACGTTCTTATTTACCCAGATCCCTTTTTACTGGTGTCCTATTCCAGACTGCTCCACTCCGCCCATCCTCATCCTGTAAAATACATTCACACTCTTTTGTGACCCTACTTATTTGCCCATTAAATAATCAATCATAGAACTGTCGGAATTAAATATAGAGAGAAATTAAAACACTGGAGTCACTTGGAGAGTTTAAGCAGCTCCACCAGAAAATACTGGGCATGGATTTAAAGAGGCTGCACGGGACCTGCGCTTGTCCAAGTTCTTTCTCAAGAAGTATCTGAAATAAGCCTAAAGTTCAGAGTTAATCAGATTGGCCTGCTTTCTCAGGTGGACTGGAATTCATTGCTCTTTCCCCTCAACTCCCTGATGTCAGTGGCACTTTCTGGAGATGAGGTGGACTTCTCTGCCTACTGCAGAAGCTCAGTTCCCCCGGGGCCCACTCCCTGTCTGAAATCCCACACTTGAGGCCAGATGCCAGCCTTCCCAGAACATTCGTGGTCTCCTTTCAGTTTTTGAACTGCTCAGATTGAGTCCCTGTAGACTCTTTCTCAGCTTGAAACCTGATCTTCAACCCCTTTCCCTGACCTCGATGGTTACCTTCCTACTTTAGGCCTCAGGTGCTTTAGCTATAAAATGATATACTTGCCCTTAATTCTAAAGTCTTCTTTCTAAAGCTCTACAATGTGGTGGCTCCTTGAAAATGTTTCCCTTGCTGGTTTTAATTCTGTAGAGAATTAAAACCACAGCTACGCTAAAAGACAGTAAGTTACATTGGATAAGGAAAGTGTGCTTTTGTAGTTAGATTAACAGGGATGGAAGACGACCTAGTATGTTTTAAGATACTCATAATCCATTCTCATGAGAGTCAGGGGAAGAAGGGGAAGAGAGTTAATAAAATACCAAACGATTGTGACAAATTAAGTTCACGAAGATGTAGCTGATTAGTTACTACTTGAATAAGCCACACATATCCAATTCAAGTTTTCCTTTATTTTTCTAAGAAGGGATCCCAGTGAACTGAGTCCCATGTTCAGTAACTCCACGTTCAATGGCTTAGTCTTTAAAAACTGTTATGTTGCTGGAAGAAGAAATATTGCCCATTAGTCCTGATTGATGTTTAGCTATCACACACATTTGAAGTAAATTTATTACTTTGCCTGATCTCAGTGTAATACATTCCAAAGGGGCAAAGAGCACACGAAAATTTATGGAGTCTCCATCTTCTACACTAAAGTGTGCAATAAATTACATATTATTTGGCCGTGAAATTCACAAGCCATAGAAACCACACCATTAGCAATGTATACAGTGGTAAACAGCAGGTAATGATAATGATATAAAACAAAATAGACTGTGTATGTTGGCACTGCTGCCAATAAAGCAATCATTAAATGCATTCATATGCATCTACGCTAGGTAAGCTCTTTGAGGGCTATTGCTATGAATTCTACATACCTGTCAGGATATTATAGCCCAGTTTCTATGGCCTTTATTCAAAGACGCTGAGAAAGGGTTCCTGTGGGTAAATTCAGACCTTTTCTCAATATAGAATTTGGTCAACATGCATTCTGCACAGCAAAATTTCACACTGCTTTCAATTTTCCTACACTAATTGCCACCTCAACAAATGCAGGATTAAGTATAATGGATTATAAGAAGTTAGAAAGGAAAAATGGAAGAAGAGAAGGAAGGTAGAAAAAAGGTGGGTATGGAGTACTTCAACATTTATGTAAAGAGTGGACCTAAAACTAACCTGAGGTTACCCTAAACTATTAGCATATGCTATAGAAACTTAAATGAAAAAATTTTAAAAACCTGCAAGGGAAACTCAAAGATTCTTTGTTTTTTTTACTTTACTGCATGTACACGTCCATCTTAAATAGTCTATATGCTTATATCCAATAAGAGAGCATTGTTTTGCAAGGCTATTTGGGTTCTATCAGCATGTAAAGGTCGGACAACTCAACTTTAGCAGAGTTAGCCTTCAGGTGAATAATTGCTTCTTTCAGGTTGTGAGCATTTGAATTTTCCAGAAATGTTTCCCAAAAAGTTAAGACTAAAAGAGTCCTAGGACAGCGTCCTTTAGAAGTTTTATAGTATCAAGGTTTTTGGAGGAAGAGTATCCTTGTCGATTATCAACACAATGATTCCAAGCAGGTCAATTTATGCTGAGAATATTCTATAACAGAACCCACTTCACCTCCAGTATACTGACAATGATCTTCCTTACTCCAACCTTGTGCTTCTTCTTAGTAAAGTTGAAAATACTGAGCCAAGAACAGACAGTGACAATGCCAGAGACTCAGATGTACCTATAGGTGCCTTCAGACAAAATCAGCCACCCAGGCTAAAGTCCTGGTTTAAAACATCCCAACATGAATGAATCTCAAAAACCATATGCTGAGCAAGTGAAGCCAGATCAAAAGGGCACCTACTGTATTATTCAACTGACATGAAATTCTAAACTGGGCAAAATTCATCTCTAAAGATAAAAACCAGATCAGTGGTTGCCTTGGGGTGGGAGATGGGGATACTTTTGCAAAAGCCTAGGAGGAAACTTTCTCGGGTTTTAGAATTGTTATCTATCTTTATGGGGGTGGTAGTTATACAAATGTATACATTAATTAAAAGTCACTGAACCGTTAGCTAAAAATGTCTGCATTTTATTGTATGCAAATGATACCTTAATAAGGTTGACTACAAAATGAACCCAAAACAAAACAAAGCAGAAGAAAAACCTCTCAAGACCTCAAAGGAAATACACTGTTTTCTTCCAGGGTACCAGACTGGAAATAAGGCATTGGTCTGTTCTACCCTCAGATTATCCCCAGGATTATGTAGTCTATTTTAAAGCACTAGAGTCCCCTATCAGAAAAACTCACCCCATGTTTAATTACTTTGATTTCTTCTCTGCCTCTTCTCCCAACACAGTGAAGTCATTTACGGAAGAAAAACCAGCTTTTTCCAACTTTGCATCATCACATATTCTTTCCAAAGCTATTATTTATGGAATAAAATTTGGCTACACTTTGTAAAAATCTAGCTTTTGAGCCTTACAAATCTTAACGGTTAACCTATTGCCTCCATTGGAATTTGGGGAAAAAATTATTTTGCAAATGAATAGCTGAGATTTGACATTTTTGTTTTTTTGTGATTTTCTCTTCCCCTAAGAGAGAAGTGAGTAAGAATGAGAAACACATACATCAAGAAAAAAAAATTATCTTGCTGCCTTTGCATGGTTATAATTTATAGGAGGCCCTCTTCAACAATAATCTATCATCAGAATCAATAAAATATAATCTCCATGAAGGCCAGGCCAGGATATTTGTCTCTTTTTCAGCAGATTGCAATACAAACCACATTCATGGATATGCTTCGTGATGATCTTTGTAATACTGTAACGGTTGACCATTTCCTCATGCCTTTTCACCTTAACTTAAACCTGGTTTTTCACTAATGACCTCACATTTCCTTCTCTCTCACTTGGTTGTCGGCCTCTTTTCCAACTCCAACTCGCATTTCACTCTGGAACCAAAGGAAAACTCACACCTTCCTGCTTTTTAGTGATACCTCAAGGTCATTACCGTATTGTGATCACCCTGAAGAATAGCCAGACAATTGTTATTTCAGAGCCATCTGACAGTTTGTAGCTCTAAAAATTAACTAAGGACCGCATTTGTCAAAAATATCCTAGTTTAAGATTTTGGTAATACAGCAACAGTAATTCCGAAGTCATTTATGACAATCAGTGTGGGAAGCACCCTCCTTCGGGAAGATCCTTTGCCATACAATACTCTTTCCCTGTCAGGTAATAAGGAAGCATGGCCGTGGAAAGTAAACTTTTGTGGAAAGAAATACTTGGCTTCAAGAAGGCTTGAAGTTCATACATTTTTCTTGAATTAGATTCCCCATTAATTACTTTATCCACAAAGAGGTAATTATCAGAATTATGTAAGCGATTAAGGAGATGCTACTCCACATTCTTTCAGCTTGTTGACCTTTCTCACTTTATTTCATGTGGCTATCTGAAACATCAGTGATTTACATGTCTTTCTTTTTTTTTTTTTTTTTTTAACAGATTTCTGTGTGTGTGTGTCCCCCCATGATGAAAACATCATTAAAATAAAATCTCATGAATAGACTCTTAAGAAGCAGAGTCTACTTGAAGTCCTGGAAAATGTGAAAGCACTAATATCCATGGACAACTCTACACTCTGAAAGTTACTGCAAATTTGGTTGATCTCTATTTTGTCTAGGAGTTTTTCAAATTTTCTACCATGATCATTTGTTAGTTTTATCATTACATAATAAAGGCATTACATCATACAATCTTTTGTTATCCATTGCAGTTTTAAAACTATTCCTTTCCTTGTCCTCAGCAGATATGTCATAGATCATTAGTACACAAGCAAACACTTTCAACGTAACAGTACTTTATAGTGAGAAGAACTATACTGAGCTATCTCTGTCCTAAGACAATGCACTAGAAAAGCACTAGGAATTCTTAAGCACTAGGAATACAGAGACGGTCAAGGGGCAAGTTCCTCGCCTTCGAGTATACATAATCATTACAGCAAATGCTTAAATAGCACTTAGTATATAACTCACCACAGCAGTCTTATTATACTCCTTTTTAATAGGTGAGCAGAGGAAGCCACAGGGAAGTCATAGGGTAAAGCCAGAATTTGAACCTACGTAGACTAGTACACTCTCCACGGCTTTAACTACTACGTTAAAATATATATATATATAACTCCAAGTATTCCAAAGTTACAAAACACTTATCTACCAAAACTCAGAAAGGAGCACACAAACTTGCACAGAAAATAAACATGTAAAAGTTCATAAATAAACCACACTATAACCTGCTCCACATAATATACTGACTGCAGTGTCCTGGGCCTCTCCCATCCTTAGGTAGCCGGAAATTACAACAAAATAATACTTTTCACCTTTGGAAGCCACACCATCTCTCATACCAACCAACCAATTACTTGCTTAGAGAGAAGAGGAAATTAACCTGAATATCATAAATATATATATATATATATATAGCATTACTGATGTAGAATCATTGTTTAAAGACAATAACTTCAATAGCAGAGGGAACTTTACCATTGCAGGCTTCAGATTACCTCTATATTTCGCAGATTTCGTGCTAAATCATAAAATGCCATATTGTGTCTGAAGCTATTTTTTCAATAGTCCATTTTCTTAAATGGACTAGCAAAGCAGTAAATACTGAGGAACATTTTGGCTCCCAAATCCTAAAGCCATTCTGATTATGCCTGGGTGATCATGGGGACATCACTGGAACTACCAGAGGACTGGCTGAAATACCAGTGTTCTGGCCAGCTTATAAATTAGAAATTATACAGAATCCAATTTTATTTTTTTGTTAAGTAATTCCTATGAGGCTTTTGGGCTGTCAGTGTCAAGTCCTTTGATGTGTAATCTTTATCTATTAGATAGGGAACAATGCCAATCCCCGGCATAAATACTTTCACAATCTGACACTGAAAACCCACTGTAGGGCATAGGACCTGCAAATAGGATATGAATCACACACAACCACTCATTCAGACAATCCACAAATATTCATTTTTAAGTCTACTATATGCCAATAATGTACCGGGCTCTAAGATGCTAAACCATGCTAAATGCTGAAACAGACATACTCAGTTCTGGCCCTCCTGGAACTTATTACCTACAGAAGTGCCTTCATGGTAAATGGTCAGGTCTCAGCCAATGCTATTATCAGAAGGTGACCAAATGATAGAGCTTGCTTTCTAAACAAGCTCCACACTCTTTGCTTTCAACATTTTTGCTTTCCTTCAAGGCACATAATCCAGTGGTCAATTTCTCCCAGTTAGGGAGGTTTGGGGAAAATTTACCCAGTGAACAATTCCTTGTGGCCTCACCCTTTCCTCACACTCTCCTCTGTGCTCTTGAGCTAAAGAGACCTGGATTAAAGTCACTTGCTCTAACCTTATTATTTTAAACTACAGCTGCTCCTGCTTTGAGGATTTCCACTGGACCAACACGGTAGCAAAGCAGCACTGAATCAGAAGCAGGTAAATTTCAAAATGACAGCTCTAAAAATATCCACTTTCCTTTTGTTCTCCTCCTATCCCTTTGCTCTGAACACCTTTGCCCTGAGGCTTTGCCTTTACCCTTCTCTGATTACTGCTCCAAAAGGGTTTCCAAGAGCAGGGAGTATTTATGGTTTCATTTGCTCCCAAGTCCTTGGTGGAAAAGGATGCTTTGCTTCCTGATTCTTACTAATTGTGGAATTCACATCATTAACACAAAAATCATCATTTAAAAAAAAAAAAATTTCCTCAGCTTCATATTTCTTCTGGGCCAACACTGAAAGAATATTTTCAAAGAAACAATATCCTCTCTCCTTTGCTCTTCTGAGTTTCACATTCTTAGCTCTAGTCTCATTTTCAACCCTTATTACGGGATGCATCACAAAAATAGAAGAAAGTTCTTTGTGCTTTCCCTGTACCAGCCAATTATTCTAATTTGTTCTGTCTCTAACGAACAGAATGCAAAATCAACACAAAGCCTGATTATGCGACCTCTTCCAAGGGAAAGGTCTGAGAGTTGTCTATTTACTAATGAAGCTCAGTGTGTATTAAGGGTTGACTGAAGCAATCATCAGGAATTTTCATCCCTTAAATTAGTGTTTTCCACCAGATGCACATCTTTCATTTAGGATAATATAACTTTTAAGTTCAGGAGACAGCTGGAGAAAAGAAAAGAACAAAAGGTAACCAACACAACATTTTAAGTAATAACACAGTAACAGCTATCATCCTTCCCTGAGGAATTCAGCCTACTTTATGGACACAATTTAGTACAAACTCATAAGAAAGCTAACAAAACCCAAAACCACTTCACAATAGCGTAGAGAGGTAAAGGTCAAAAATTATTACTGCCAGGCCCAGCAGACAATGGCACCTACCAGAAAGAGCACAGGACAGGAAAACCTGGAAGCCTGTGTTCCAGTTTCGGTTATTCCTGTAAGCATTAGTATGATCTGAGTGAACTCAGCCTGCCCTGCTTTTTCCGTTTATAAAAACCTACATCATCCTCTCAGTAGAACGAAATGCCACATCTGAAAAGTTGCAGATCTCTTTAGGAAAGAAACAAAACCCATGCTTTCCAACCAAAATGGAATAATTCAGTCAATGGAGACTTAATAAAAATCTGCCATAAAGCAATTGTTTACTTGAAATCTATCTTTTGTGGTATATTTATTGGGGTAAGGAGTGTAAGGAAATCATAATTAGAGTTACCAATTATTCCAGAAATCAAGGTCATTAAGTTCAGATTCCAACTTTGACCTTGACCCAGGCTTACAGAGATGTAAGATGTCCCAATACCTCATATCCAACATACATGGGAGAAACAAGGTATGCAGACAGATCCTCTTATAAATATCCCATATGTAGTGGTTTTAATACAGGGTCTCAGATTCGTTGCCGTTCTTCGCATCCAGATGTGGGCATTTTCCCTTGAATTTGGGCAGGCTTTCCATGCCTTCAAACAATAGAGCAGGGCTCAGTAAATTATGGCTGGTGGGCCAAATCTAGGCCTCTACCGGCTTTTATAAATGAAGCTTTATTGGAACACAGCCATGTTCCTTAGTATATGTATTGTTTGTGTCTGTTTTCACATCACAGCAGCAGAGCTAAGTAGTTGCAAAAGAGACTGTATGGCTTGTAAAGCCTAAAATATTGACTGTCTGACACTTTATGGAAAAAGATCTCCAACGCCTGCAATAGTATATAATGAAAGTGATGCTATGTAACATCTAAGACTAGGTCATAAAAGGTCATGCATGATTTTGCATGATTCTCGTGGAATGCTTGAACCCTGGACACTCATTCTTGGGATACTCTACCTTGAATCCTAACTACCACGTTGTGAGAAGTCCAAGCCACATGGGCAGCCATCTATAGGCACGCCAGTCAACAGTCCTTGTTGGGCCCAGTCTTCAAGTCATCCCATCTCAAGGGCCAGACGTGTGAATTAAAATTATCTAGATGATTCCAGCCCCAGCCATTTGAATCCTCATGAGCTGAGGTTTCAGACATCAGTCATGGAGTAGAGACAAGCCATCTCCTCTGTGTATTGTTTGAATTGCTGACCCACAGAATCTGGGCACATATTAAAATTTTTGTTTATTTCACCACTCAGTTTGGACTTCTTTATTATGTAGCAATAGATGACTATAGCACTGTGTCTGTACACAGGAGATCTACATTTCACAGAGCACATATTTAGATGTGAATGTTGACTGCTCAATTTCTAAGAACATATACACACATATAGGTACAAAATGTTTATGTATATGTAAATATTAGACCTATATAAACTAATCTATATTATCCATAAAATGAGGGGCCCTTGATGATGGCTAACATTTTTCTTCGGTATTTATTGTGTTCCAAGACCTGATAAATTCTTGCATTGTATGAATTTTCTCTTTTAACCCTCATAGCAACTCCCTGAGAGAAGTAATGTTATCTCTATTTTATAGATGAGAAAACTGAGGCAAAAACAGATAACACGCTCAAGAGTACTCAACAAGTAAATTTTAGAGTCAAGATTTGAACCCAAGTTCTCAAGTTTTAGATCCCTTACTCTTAGTCACCAAGCTATATACTGAGGAAGGGGATGAAAGCTGAAGCCGTTACCTCATGCTCAAGAAGTTAGACAGAAACTTAGCAGGTATGGTTGAAAGAAGACAGGACTTGGAGTCGTAAGTCCAGAGCCTGAGTTATGAAATGAATTCTCCTCTCATCTAGATATAGGTTTGTTTTTAGAAAATGAAGACGAGCACTGCATATTCTGATTGTTAATTTCTGTACTTAATGATTACCAAAGAATGGAATTTTACCAGGGAGTTACTTTGCAATGACAATAAATGCAATAAATTATTGATTCAAAATCAAACCTTTACTATAAATTATTGATTCAAAATCAAATCTTTATTAAGTCTCCTTTGCATCAGAAGTCTTTCCCACTCTTCATTTCTTTTTAAACCCTTTTCTGTCTACTCTTGGCCAAAGCTTGAAGCCTAATTTAACATTTGGAAATAAAATAATGAAATAGTCATAACACAGCAATTCCAATGCCTACTGAAATGGAAGGTCTAAATAATTTTTCAGATAATTTAGGAAATTAAAAATATTTACATCATAGATGCAAAGACAGAAGTTACTTGTGTAATAAAATAAATGGTGAGACAAAAAGCTTCTGGTCAAGTAGATTTGTTTAAATATGAACACTAATCTGAGTTCTACCTCTGTGCTAAAACCCAGTGACAGGTTGCATACAGCTTCTAAAGGGATAGTTCAGTGCATTGGGTCAAATTCATGCCATAAAATGTGGTATTAGTAGTAGTACTAGAAGACAGAGTGTGACTGTCTTCTTTGGGACATAGATGAAGACCCCAAGATAGACAATATCAAGGGCAAATTATGTAGAATAAGATATTATCTCAGTCCTTGGAACATGTCATCCAGGATAGAACAAGAAATAGATTTATTATCAAGTACCTGAAGCCAGAGACAGTAAGCAATGAGTGGTAGTTGGTTAAAATAGACAGGTTTTAGAAGTAGAGGCACGGATGTAGAAAACAAACTTAGGGTTACCAGGGGATTGTGGCAGGGAGGCTAAATTGGGAGATTGGGACTGAAATATACCCACTACTATACATAAAACAGATAACTAATAAGAACCTGCTCTTCTTATTAGCACAGGGAACTCCACTCAATACTCTGTAGTGGCCTATTTGGAAAAGACTCTAAAAAAAAATAAAAGTGGATATATGTATATGTATAACTGATTCATTTTGCTGCACACCTGAAACTAACACAACACTGTAAATCAACTATACTCCAATAAAAATTTTTAAAAAATAGCTTTTAAGAACCATAGTCAGGGAGCAGTGTGGATTGGAAAGACCTGGCAAGAAATATTTCTGCATCCCTAGACAATGCTCCCCAAGTTGGCTATGGCAAGGGTGAGCATTTAAGAGATCTCTGACCTAAGGAGGACACGAGATGAACAATCTAACCCAATGTGCATGAATTATTCTCCTCGGTGCTATCAGAAATCAGATGGCATCCCAGAGCAAGGGTCAGCAGATCTTTTCTGTAAAGGGTCAGATAGTAAACATTTTGGATTTTGTGTACCATATGTCTCTGCTGCAACTGCCCATCTGCTGCTGTAGCACAGAAACAGCCATGCACAATACGTTAATGAATGGGTGCGGCTGTGTTCAAGCAAAACGTTACGTACAAAACCAGGAGTCAAGCGAGATCTGATCAGTGGGCCAGAGTTTGCGGACCCCAGTTCTGGGTCAGTGTTCACAGCTGAATGAGTCATGAGGCCTTAAGTTCCAGTTCTCATGGTACTACTTTCTACCTGGGTTCATCCTTTTATTTATATGGGCCACTGTATTAGTCAAGGTTCTCCAGAAAAACAGAACCAATAGCATGTGTATACAATGTGCCCATATATGTTAATACATATAGATCTAGATATCGATATTGATACCTAGATCTATATCCATATCTATATAAAGATACAGAAAGAGAGAGAGAGATTTTAAACAATTGGTTCACACAATAATAGAGGCTTCGTAAATTCAAAATCTGCAGGTTAGGCTGTCTAGAGACTCTAGAAAGAGTTGCAGTTCAATTTCTATAAGTCTTCTGGCAGAATTCCTTTTTGCAACAGGGAGGTCAGTCTTTGTTTTATTAAGAGCTTCAACTGATTGGATGAGGCCCACCCACATTATGGAGGATAATCTGCTTTACTCAAAGTCCACCACCAATTTAAATATGAATTTCATCCAAAAACACCATCACAGGGACTACCCTGGTGGCACAGTGGTTAAGAATCCGCCTGCCAATGCAGGGGACACGGGTTCGAGCCCTGGTCCGGGAAGATCCCACATGCCGTGGAGCAACTAAGCCCGTGCGCCACAACTACTGAGCCTGCACTCTAGAGCCCACGAGCCACAACTACTGAGCCCATGTGCCGCAACTACTAAAGCCCGTGCACCTAGAGCCCATGCTTTGCAACGAGAAGCCACCGCAATGAGAAGCCCGTGTACCGCAACGAAGGGTAGCCCCTGCTCGCCGCAACTAGAGAAAGCCTGCGCACAGCAACGAAGACCCAACAGAGCCAAAAATAAAAATAAATAAAATAAATAAATTTATTAAAAAAAAAAAAAAAAAGCCCTTGAGTTTTCCCCCACGGAATTATTCACTTTATTCTTTCCATTTGCCAACACAGGTTAGAGGAGGTCTTCCTTCATTAGATCACTGGACAACGTCTTTAAATTTGGGGCATGGGCTCAGTGCAGAGCAGCACATATTAGGAATAAAGACATGTAAGGGGATCCTGTAAGAATACAAGAAAGGCATCAAGAGTCATTTTCCTTTGAGAGTTTTTCTCTGCTCAACTTTAAAAGGGTGTGTATTTTAATTTAATAAGAGAAATGGTTCCCAAACAATTTTACGTTGCTTCTTGAGAAATTCAGAGATGCAGCTACCCTTCTTCTATCAGAGGGAGGCATTTCTTCTCAGAGGCTAAATTTAGGCAAGAGACATAAATTTTGGACCTGAGCAAGATAATAAGTATAATGTCCCTAGCCATTAGGGACGTTAAAAGCCATTTAAGATATTTCAAACAAATATTTGTAGATTACTTTGGTGCATAGAAGTAATACATACAAGCAAAATTAACAGTAGGGTTAGAAGACAGAAAAAGATACAATAAAAGAATAGAAGATGGAAGCTGGAGAGGACAGTGAATGACGGGTACACAGCCTCAGAAGTACAAACATAAAAGCAGTTTCTTCATACCTTAAACCACTTAAAGCCCAAATGACTGGTCTCATGCAATAGTTCACTCAACAGCTTCAGATAGGCAGTGAGTAGCAGAATGGAGGAAAAAAGATAAACAGGAAAGAGAGAAAGAAAAAGGCATGCAATTAAAAGCAAATTATTTACAGCCACTTCAAAAGGTATTTTTTTCAGTTTCTTACAAAGCTCAATACAACCTAGCAATCACACTCCCAGACATTTACCTAAATGAGTTGAAAACTGATGCCCATACAGAAACCTGCACATGAGTGTTTACAGCAGCTTTACTGACAACTGCCAAAAACTGGAAGCAACCAAGGTGTTATTCAATAGGTAATGGAATAAACAAACCATGGTATGTCCATTCAGTGGAATATTTTCAGAGATAAAACAGATAAACTCTCAGGCCACAAAAAGACATGGGATTACCTTAAACACAGAGGCTAAAGGAAAGAAGCCAGTCTGAAAAGGCTACAGGAAAAAGATCAGGGAATGGGGAGATGGGGGAGGGATGAAAAGGAGGAGCATGGGGAATTTTCAGGAACTGAAACTATTTTGTATGATACTGTAATGGTAGATACATGCCATCATACATTTGGCAAAACCCATAATATGTATAACATGAGAGTGATCCAAACTGTAAACTATGGACTAGTTAATAATGTGTCAATACTGGCCCATCAATTTTAACAACTGTATCACACCAATGCAAGACGTTAACAACAAGGGAAATTGAGGTCTAGGAAGGCGTATATGGGAACTCTCTGTACTTTCTGCTCAACTTTTCTGTGAACTAAAAAACTGATCTAAAAATAGCCTATTAAGATAGCCTCATCCACCAGAGGGCAAACAGCAGAAGCAAGAAGAACTACAATCCTGCAGCCTGTGGAACAAAAACCACATTCACAGAAAGACAGACAAGATGAAAAGGCAGAGGGCTATATACCAGATAAAGGAACAAGATAAAACCCCAGAAAAACAACTAAATGAAGTGGAGATAGGCAACCTTCCAGAAAAAGAATTCAGAATAATGATAGTGAAGATGATCCAGGACCTCGGAAAAGGAATGGAGGCAAAGATCGAGAAGATGCAAGAAATGTTTAACAAAGACCTAGAAGAATTAAAGAACAAACAAACAGAGATGAACAGTACAATAACTGAAATGAAAACTACACTAGAAGGAATCAATAACAGAATAACTGAGGCAGAAGAATGGATAAGTGACCTGGAAGACAGAATGGTGGAATTCACTGCTGCGGAACAGAATAAAGAAAAAAGAATGAAAAGAAATGAAGATAGCCTAAGAGACCTCTGGGACAACATTAAACGCAACAACATTCGCATTATAGGGGTCCCAGAAGGAGAAGAGAGAGAGAAAGGACCAGAGAAAATATTTGAAGAGATTATAGTCAAAAACTTCCCTAACGTGGGAAAGGAAATAGCCACCCAAGTCCAGGAAGCGCAGAGAGTCCCATACAGGATAAACCCAAGGAGAAACACGCCGAGACACATGGTAATCAAATTGGCAAAAATCAAAGACAAAGAAAAAATTATTGAAAGCAGCAAGGGAAAAGAGACAAATAACATACAAGGGAACTCCCATAAGGTTAACAGCTGATTTCTCAGCAGAAACTCTACAAGCCAGAAGGGAGTGGCAATGATATACTTAAAGTGATGAAAGGGAAGAACCTACAACCAAGATTACTCTACCCGGCAAGGATCTCATTCAGATTGGATGGAGAAATCAAAAGCTTTACAGACAAGCAAAAGCTAAGAGAATTCAGCACCACCAAACCAGCTCTACAACAAATGCTAAAGGAACTTCTCTAAGTGGGAAACACAAGAGAAGAAAAGGACCTACAAAAACAAACCCAAAACAATTAAGAAAATGGTCATAGGAACATACATATCGATAATTACCTTCAACGTGAACGGATTAAATGCTCCAACCAAAAGACACAGGCTTGCTGAATGGATACAAAAACAAGACCCATATATATGCTGTCTACAAGAGACCCACTTCAGACCTAGGGACACATACAGACTGAAAGTGAGGGGATGGAAAAAGATATACCATGCAAATGGAAATCAAAAGAAAGCTGGAGTAGCTATACTCATATCAGATAAAATAGACTTTTGAATAAAGAATGTTACAAGAGACAAGGAAGGACACTACATAATGATCAAGGGATCAATCCAAGAAGAAGATATAACAATTATAAATATATATGCACCCAACATAGGAGCACCTCAATACATAAGGCAACTGCTAACAGCTATAAAACAGGAAATCGACGGTAACACAATAGTAGTGGGGGACTTTAACACCTCACTTACACCAATGGACAGATCATCCAAAGTGAAAATAAATAAGGAAACAGAAGCTTTAAATGACACAATAGACCAGATAGATTTAATTGGTATTTACAGGACATTCCATCCAAAAACAGCAGATTACACTTTCTTCTCAAGTGCGTACGGAACATTCTCCAGGATAGATCACATCTTGGGTCACAAATCAAGCCTCAGTAAATTTAAGAAAATTGAAATCATATCAAGCATCTTTTCTGACCACAACGCTATGAGATTAGAAATGAATTACAGGGGAAAAACCGTAAAAAACACAAACACATGGAGGCTAAACAATACGTTACTAAATAACCAAGAGATCGCTGAAGAAATCAAAGAGGAAATCAAAAAATACCTAGAGACAAATGACAATGAAAACACGACGACCCAAAACCTATGGGATGCAGCAAAAGCAGTTCTAAGACGGAAGTTTATAGCAATACAATCCTACCTCAAAAAACAAGAAACATCTCAAATAATCAACCTAACCTTATACCTAAAGCAATTAGAGAAAGAAGAACAAAAAAACCCCAAAGTTAGCAGAAGGAAAGAAATCATAAAGATCAGATCAGAAATAAATGAAAAAGAAATGAAAGAAACGATACCAAAAATCAATAAAACTAAAAGCTGGTTCATTGAGAGGATAAACAAAATTGATAAACCATTAGCCGGACTCATCAAGAATAAAAGGGAGAAGACTCAAATCAATAGAATTAGAAATGAAAAAGAAGTAACAACTGACATTGCAGAAATACAAAGGATCATGAGAGATTACTACAAGCAACCATACGCCAATAAAATGGACAACCTGGAAGAAATGGACAAATCCACAATCAACATTGTGAAAATGACTATGCTACCCAAAGCAATCTACAGATTCAGTGCAATCCCTATCAAACTACCAATGGCATTTTTCACAGAACTAAAACAAAAAATTTCACAATTTGCATGGAAACACAAAAGACCCCGAATAGCCAAAGCAATCTTGAGAAAGAAAAATGGAGTTGGAGGAAGCAGGCTCCCTGACTTCAGTCTATACTACAAAGCTACAGTAATCAAGACAGTATGGTACTGGCACAAAAACAGAAATATAGATCAGTGGAACAGGATAGAAAGCCCAGAGATAAACCCACGCACATATGGTCACCTTATCTTTGATAAAGGAGGCAAGAATATACATTGGAGAAAAGACAGCCTCTTCAATAAGTGGTGCTGGGAAAACTGGACAGCTACATGTAAAAGAATGAAATTAGAACACTCCCTAATACCATACACAAAAATAAACTCAAAATGGACTAAAGACCTAAACGTAAGGCAAGACACTATAAAACTCTTAGAGGAAAACAGAGGCAGAACACTCTATGACATAAATCACAGAAAGATCCTTTTTGACTCACCTCCTAGAGAAATGGAAATAAAAACAAAAATAAACAAATGGGACCTAATGAAACTTAAAAGCTTTTGCACAGCAAAGGAAACCATAAACAAGATGAAAAGACAACCCTCAGAATGGGAGAAAATATTTGCAAATGAAGCAACTGACAAAGGATTAATCTCCAAAATATACAAGCAGCTCATACAGCTCAATATCAAAAAACAAACCACCCAATCAAAAAATGGGCAGAAGATCTAAATAGACATTCCTCCAAGGAAGACATATACATGGCCAAAAGGCACATGAAAAGATGCTCAACATTGCTAATTATTAGAGAAATGCAAATCAAAACAACAATGAGGTATCACCTCACATCAGTAAGAATGGCCATCATCAAAAAAATCTACAAACAATAAATGCTGGAGAGGGCATGGAGAAAAGGGAACCTTCTTACACTGATGGTGGGAATGTAAATTGGTGCACCCACTATGGAGAACAGTATGGAGGTTCCTTAAGAAACTAAAAATAGAGTTACCATATGATCCAGCAATCCCACTCCTGGGCATATATCCAGAGAAAAACATAATTCAAAAAGATGCATGCAACCCAGTGTTCACTGCAGCTCTATTACAATAGCCAAGACATGGAAGTAACCTAAATGTCCATCAATAGATGAATGGATAAAGAAGATGTATTTTATATATTTATACATATATATGTACACACACACACACACACACACACACACACAAATGGAATATTATTCAGCCATAAAAAGGAATGAAATAATGCCATTTGCAGCAACATGCATGGACCTAGAGATTATCATACTAAGTGAAGTAATCCAGACAGAGAAAGACAAATATCATGGTATCGCTTATATGTGGAACCTAAAAAAAAAAAAAAAAAAAGATCCAAATGAACTTATATACAAAACAGAAATAGACCCACAGACATAGAAAACAAACTTATGGTTACCAAAGGAGAAAAGAGTGTGGAGGAGGGATACATTAGGAGTTTGGGATTAGCCACCACTCTCAACAGCATGTTTGGATAGACGATTAGGCCTGAAGTGCTTAATTTGTTAAAAGAAAGGTATTAAACAACCATTTTATTAAGATATGAAAATGAGAGACAACAACAAGGAGAAATTTAAGTGCAAATTAAAGCAAAGACTACTTTAAAAACTTTAAGTCAGTAAATCTGCATGACAAAAAACTTGTAGAAAATCTAAGAACAGCATGATGCTGTAGTAATATCTCCTGAGCACATGAGGAAGGTGATTTAAGAGACAGGTCACCTGTCAGGGCCAGGTTTTAACACCTTATTTCTAGAACTTTTATTTAATGTTTATTCATCAAATTTCTATACCACTTATAAATTCTCTGAATACTTTAATTACTCATCCCATGCCTTAGTGTGTGAGTGTTTGATCTTACCAAAAACAGTTTTGCAAATCACAGTCTTTTTCTGAAATGTAATCTCTAACCTGGGTTGGCAAGGGAAGTCCATAAGAAAGTTTAGTACTGTGGTTCCAAAAATAATAACAATAATAAAACAAAAAAAAATCACACGCAATTCCCTTTTAATGGTTTAAAGTCAAGCATTCTTTAAAAAATTCTTTCATATCTTTTCAAAGTCCTAATAATAAAGGAAAATTCCTTTACAAATCCACCACTGTTTTGCTATAGACACTTGAACTGAGTGGGAAAGATGTGACAAGTCAAGTCAAGATATTGGTACACAGAGAAAATGAAACAATACTCCTATACCGTTGCTTTAGCAGGGCCTGTTTGTGCTTAGGAGTATCACATCGGGATACCTTGTATTCCCGAATATTATATCCATCCTTCCTCTATGTTCTCATCATCAGTGATAAAACCTTGTCTTAAACTGCTTCTACTAACCTGCTCGTAAGAAGCAAACTTTCTCATCATGATACTCAGAACCCTAAGTTCTCCCCGTTCTCCCTGCGTATCAACCTATTTCTGGCTCCAGTATCTGTCACTTCCGAGAGCACATCACCTGTAATTCTTTTCTAAAAGATCAGGCTCTCTTAACCTCCCACTGTGTCCTAATAATCCATAAGCACAGGGGACACCCCGATATTTGTTTCCTCAACTCCTGGGCTGCCGTCATGATATCAAAACAATCATGCCCCATGAAAATTCATGCTGAGGTGTCATGGCAAGATCCTCTGCTACTTTGTAATTCTCATATTCAACATTTATTGATAGTTCAAAGTAGCAGAAAAGAAGAGGGGATGTTAGCTTCAAGCACTGGCTGGGCTCAGAAAGACTGTTTACTTTAGGTCAGAGAGAGCGCGTATTTATTGCAGAGAAGAAGGAACTAACAGAAAGTGAGCAAAGATTATGTGAAAGAAAATGAATGGAGACAGATTGCAGAGGAGGGAACCAGAGCTTAAATCTGTGATAGAAATAAGAAGCGAGCTTGGTGAAGGAGAGACAGTATCTCCTCTGAGTCAGAAGAGAAGACGACAAGAACACAGGTAACTGCTGAGGTGATGAAGGTAACTGAGGGGTCCCAGCATAGACTTGGTTTCAGTAAAATGAGAGCAGGACAATTACATAGGGGTGGGGATTGGAGTGATGGAGAAAGTACTAAGGGACTTAAAAAAGAGACATACTTGTTCTGAAGAGAAGGAAACCAGAACTTTTCAAAGTCACAGAGCAGAAAAAGCAGCAGCTGTATTCTGCACAGCAGATACATACAGCCTTCACAACAGACTATCTCAAGGAAGCTGCAAGATGCCTGGAAAGTACGAAAATGATGTAAAGAAAGGTTCTGCTAAAAGTGACAATTTTGTAAAAACTGACTGGAGAGTGTGGCAAATGTTAATGGTTAAATATGGGGGATGGGTATAAGGAGGTTCACTATACTATTCTCTACTTTTGTGTACCTTTGGAAATGTTTATAATGAAAAATGTTTTTAAAAATTGCCTAGCCATCGTATGACCTCAGGAGCAATGGTTATCTTCCTCAGAAAGCTCAACAACTTGCCAGAACTTTCCAGAAGGTTTTAGGAATTTCAGAGACACAATTGCATATGGATACATACACTCTAGAGGACTGCAAAATTCAATGACAGGGAGGCAAAAAAAGTTTCTATTTGACGAGGATTTGTCCCAAATTTGTTCTAAGGAGTGAGAAACACAAGTGAGCATTAAAATTAGGCTAAGTGTGTCAGGCGTGACAAACAGGGCCAGAAGATGAAAGCGATCAGGACAAGTATTTCAACTAAGCATATGCCTGAAGAACAATATTATAAAACTTACTTCATCTCCAGAACTTCCTCTAAGTGTTTTCTTCTCTCGGCCCGAAGGTTGGTCAAATGAGTTTCCTTCTCTGCCAGTGACTGCTGAGTGCAGGACAGCTTCGCCTTCATGGACTCCAGCTCCTGTTTTACCTTCTCCATGGCCATCAGTAACTCCTCCACCTACGATCAATACAGAAAAGACAGAAACTGAGCATCTGGGTCAGGTATAGTCAGAGGAGCTGGGCAGTGGGCAACGCCTGGGTCCACAAAATTGAAGACACACCCATCAAAAATTCTGTACTCTCGCAGGATCAGACATAAATGGCAGTTAAAGAAATACATCTCTCATCTTCCCTCCACTAAAATTCTTCTCAGTTTAGGTCCAAAAAACCCTCATTTTCTTTTTGACAAATGTAAGGGCATCAGAAGTAACAGTGTGCCAGAAACAATCCCTTCTAAGGAATTTATTTGGAAACAGTCCAGAAACTTCCATGGAAATAACAATATAATGCAGATAAAAATATAAGGAACAAAATCATAATAAATATTTCTAGAACGATTTTAGGAAATAAAAGCCATAAACCTAATACCAGATGCAGAATAAACATGAGTCATTTTTATTCGTTCAAACTAAGATTCTTCTGTTTATACCATTACCAAGAATTTCTTGTTAAAGAAACAGCTAGAATTCAATCGGATAATTTCCTGCTCTAAAGCTAGGTAGGTAGAGATTTTCTGAGGAAGGCAGGAAGAAAAGAAAAAGCATATATGACCATATAGAGAAGAGACAGAATGCTTTTAAAAGACCTGTAAAGGACTTCCCTGGTGGCGCCGCCCGCGAGGACCGGGACGGCCGTCCGCGCCGCCCTCCCGCCCTCCCTTCCTCCCTCCCCGGCCGCCGAGGCGAACCGCGGACAGGCCGCTGGCGGGGTCTCCCGGGCCGTGCGGGCAGCCCGAGGGCCTCCGGGCGGGAAGCCCACCTGTCCGCGGGCGCCAGGCTCCTCGGGGCGGCCCGCCCCGGGCTCTGCGTGAATGGCCCCCTGAAGCAGCGGCGGAGGCGGCGGCCCACTGTTTGCGCCGCACCGCCTCCTACGGCAAGCGGGAGGAGACAGACGCCGCCCGCCCGGCGCCTGCCGTGTGCGCGTGTGCGCCCGCGCCGGCCCGCAGCCCAGAGTCCCCGCCCGCCAGCCCCCGGAAAGTGCCCGAGGCCCGCGCGCGCCCGAATCGCGCTCCCGGGAGGCTTCGGGACGCCGACCAGGCGCGGGGGCGGGGCTCGCGCAGACGTCGGCCCGGGACGGGGCTGGGGAATCGCGCAGGGGGCGGGGCGCGGTGACGTCGGGCGCCCGGGCCGACCTGTGGCTGCGGTGGCTGCAGCGGCGGTAGTGGTGGCGGCGGCGTCGGCGGCGGGGACGGCACCTGGGCGGCAGCGGCAGCGGCAGCGGCAGCCCTGAGCAGGGTGAGACGGCCGCGGTGGCGGCAGCTCGGGGTCGGGCGGCGCCTGTAGCTTCCCGCCCGTCGCTGGCGCTAGGCTCCTCGGCTCTCCTCCGCCCGCTCCTTCTCACGGCCCTGGCTGGGTCCCGGCAGCGCGCCCCCGGGCAGGGCGGAGCCGTAGGTGAGGCTGGCGGGCGTGGGGAAGATAACCTGAGGAAGATAACCATTGCTCCTGAGGTCATACGATGGCTAGGCAATTTTTAAAAACATTTTTCATTATAAACATTTCCAAAGGTACACAAAAGTAGAGAATAGTATAGTGAACCTCCTTATACCCATCCCCCATATTTAACCATTAACATTTGCCACACTCTCCAGTCAGTTTTTACAAAATTGTCACTTTTAGCAGAACCTTTCTTTACATCATTTTCGTACTTTCCAGGCATCTTGCAGCTTCCTTGAGATAGTCTGTTGTGAAGGCTGTATGTATCTGCTGTGCAGAATACAGCTGCTGCTTTTTCTGCTCTGTGACTTTGAAAAGTTCTGGTTTCCTTCTCTTCAGAACAAGTATGTCTCTTTTTTAAGTCCCTTAGTACTTTCTCCATCACTCCAATCCCCACCCCTATGTAATTGTCCTGCTCTCATTTTACTGAAACCAAGTCTATGCTGGGACCCCTCAGTTACCTTCATCACCTCAGCAGTTACCTGTGTTCTTGTCGTCTTCTCTTCTGACTCAGAGGAGATACTGTCTCTCCTTCACCAAGCTCGCTTCTTATTTCTATCACAGATTTAAGCTCTGGTTCCCTCCTCTGCAATCTGTCTCCATTCATTTTCTTTCACATAATCTTTGCTCACTTTCTGTTAGTTCCTTCTTCTCTGCAATAAATACGCGCTCTCTCTGACCTAAAGTAAACAGTCTTTCTGAGCCCAGCCAGTGCTTGAAGCTAACATCCCCTCTTCTTTTCTGCTACTTTGAACTATCAATAAATGTTGAATATGAGAATTACAAAGTAGCAGAGGATCTTGCCATGACACCTCAGCATGAATTTTCATGGGGCATGATTGTTTTGATATCATGACGGCAGCCCAGGAGTTGAGGAAACAAATATCGGGGTGTCCCCTGTGCTTATGGATTATTAGGACACAGTGGGAGGTTAAGAGAGCCTGATCTTTTAGAAAAGAATTACAGGTGATGTGCTCTCGGAAGTGACAGATACTGGAGCCAGAAATAGGTTGATACGCAGGGAGAACGGGGAGAACTTAGGGTTCTGAGTATCATGATGAGAAAGTTTGCTTCTTACGAGCAGGTTAGTAGAAGCAGTTTAAGACAAGGTTTTATCACTGATGATGAGAACATAGAGGAAGGATGGATATAATATTCGGGAATACAAGGTATCCCGATGTGATACTCCTAAGCACAAACAGGCCCTGCTAAAGCAACGGTATAGGAGTATTGTTTCGTTTTCTCTGTGTACCAATATCTTGACTTGACTTGTCACATCTTTCCCACTCAGTTCAAGTGTCTATAGCAAAACAGTGGTGGATTTGTAAAGGAATTTTCCTTTATTATTAGGACTTTGAAAAGATATGAAAGAATTTTTTAAAGAATGCTTGACTTTAAACCATTAAAAGGGAATTGCGTGTGATTTTTTTTTGTTTTATTATTGTTATTATTTTTGGAACCACAGTACTAAACTTTCTTATGGACTTCCCTTGCCAACCCAGGTTAGAGATTACATTTCAGAAAAAGACTGTGATTTGCAAAACTGTTTTTGGTAAGATCAAACACTCACACACTAAGGCATGGGATGAGTAATTAAAGTATTCAGAGAATTTATAAGTGGTATAGAAATTTGATGAATAAACATTAAATAAAAGTTCTAGAAATAAGGTGTTAAAACCTGGCCCTGACAGGTGACCTGTCTCTTAAATCACCTTCCTCATGTGCTCAGGAGATATTACTACAGCATCATGCTGTTCTTAGATTTTCTACAAGTTTTTTGTCATGCAGATTTACTGACTTAAAGTTTTTAAAGTAGTCTTTGCTTTAATTTGCACTTAAATTTCTCCTTGTTGTTGTCTCTCATTTTCATATCTTAATAAAATGGTTGTTTAATACCTTTCTTTTAACAAATTAAGCACTTCAGGCCTAATCGTCTATCCAAACATGCTGTTGAGAGTGGTGGCTAATCCCAAACTCCTAATGTATCCCTCCTCCACACTCTTTTCTCCTTTGGTAACCATAAGTTTGTTTTCTATGTCTGTGGGTCTATTTCTGTTTTGTATATAAGTTCATTTGGATCTTTTTTTTTTTTTTTTTTTAGGTTCCACATATAAGCGATACCATGATATTTGTCTTTCTCTGTCTGGATTACTTCACTTAGTATGATAATCTCTAGGTCCATGCATGTTGCTGCAAATGGCATTATTTCATTCCTTTTTATGGCTGAATAATATTCCATTTGTGTGTGTGTGTGTGTGTGTGTGTGTGTGTACATATATATGTATAAATATATAAAATACATCTTCTTTATCCATTCATCTATTGATGGACATTTAGGTTACTTCCATGTCTTGGCTATTGTAATAGAGCTGCAGTGAACACTGGGTTGCATGCATCTTTTTGAATTATGTTTTTCTCTGGATATATGCCCAGGAGTGGGATTGCTGGATCATATGGTAACTCTATTTTTAGTTTCTTAAGGAACCTCCATACTGTTCTCCATAGTGGGTGCACCAATTTACATTCCCACCATCAGTGTAAGAAGGTTCCCTTTTCTCCATGCCCTCTCCAGCATTTATTGTTTGTAGATTTTTTTGATGATGGCCATTCTTACTGATGTGAGGTGATACCTCATTGTTGTTTTGATTTGCATTTCTCTAATAATTAGCAATGTTGAGCATCTTTTCATGTGCCTTTTGGCCATGTATATGTCTTCCTTGGAGGAATGTCTATTTAGATCTTCTGCCCATTTTTTGATTGGGTGGTTTGTTTTTTGATATTGAGCTGTATGAGCTGCTTGTATATTTTGGAGATTAATCCTTTGTCAGTTGCTTCATTTGCAAATATTTTCTCCCATTCTGAGGGTTGTCTTTTCATCTTGTTTATGGTTTCCTTTGCTGTGCAAAAGCTTTTAAGTTTCATTAGGTCCCATTTGTTTATTTTTGTTTTTATTTCCATTTCTCTAGGAGGTGAGTCAAAAAGGATCTTTCTGTGATTTATGTCATAGAGTGTTCTGCCTCTGTTTTCCTCTAAGAGTTTTATAGTGTCTTGCCTTACATTTAGGTCTTTAGTCCATTTTGAGTTTATTTTTGTGTATGGTATTAGGGAGTGTTCTAATTTCATTCTTTTACATGTAGCTGTCCAGTTTTCCCAGCACCACTTATTGAAGAGGCTGTCTTTTCTCCAATGTATATTCTTGCCTCCTTTATCAAAGATAAGGTGACCATATGTGCGTGGGTTTATCTCTGGGCTTTCTATCCTGTTCCACTGATCTATATTTCTGTTTTTGTGCCAGTACCATACTGTCTTGATTACTGTAGCTTTGTAGTATAGACTGAAGTCAGGGAGCCTGCTTCCTCCAACTCCATTTTTCTTTCTCAAGATTGCTTTGGCTATTCGGGGTCTTTTGTGTTTCCATGCAAATTGTGAAATTTTTTGTTTTAGTTCTGTGAAAAATGCCATTGGTAGTTTGATAGGGATTGCACTGAATCTGTAGATTGCTTTGGGTAGCATAGTCATTTTCACAATGTTGATTGTGGATTTGTCCATTTCTTCCAGGTTGTCCATTTTATTGGCGTATGGTTGCTTGTAGTAATCTCTCATGATCCTTTGTATTTCTGCAATGTCAGTTGTTACTTCTTTTTCATTTCTAATTCTATTGATTTGAGTCTTCTCCCTTTTATTCTTGATGAGTCCGGCTAATGGTTTATCAATTTTGTTTATCCTCTCAACGAACCAGCTTTTAGTTTTATTGATCTTTGGTATCGTTTCTTTCATTTCTTTTTCATTTATTTCTGATCTGATCTTTATGATTTCTTTCCTTCTGCTAACTTTGGGGTTTTTTTGTTCTTCTTTCTCTAATTGCTTTAGGTATAAGGTTAGGTTGATTATTTGAGATGTTTCTTGTTTTTTGAGGTAGGATTGTATTGCTATAAACTTCCGTCTTAGAACTGCTTTTGCTGCATCCCATAGGTTTTGGGTCGTCGTGTTTTCATTGTCATTTGTCTCTAGGTATTTTTTGATTTCCTCTTTGATTTCTTCAGCGATCTCTTGGTTATTTAGTAACGTATTGTTTAGCCTCCATGTGTTTGTGTTTTTTACGGTTTTTCCCCTGTAATTCATTTCTAATCTCATAGCGTTGTGGTCAGAAAAGATGCTTGATATGATTTCAATTTTCTTAAATTTACTGAGGCTTGATTTGTGACCCAAGATGTGATCTATCCTGGAGAATGTTCCGTACGCACTTGAGAAGAAAGTGTAATCTGCTGTTTTTGGATGGAATGTCCTGTAAATACCAATTAAATCTATCTGGTCTATTGTGTCATTTAAAGCTTCTGTTTCCTTATTTATTTTCACTTTGGATGATCTGTCCATTGGTGTAAGTGAGGTGTTAAAGTTCCCCACTACTATTGTGTTACCGTCGATTTCCTGTTTTATAGCTGTTAGCAGTTGCCTTATGTATTGAGGTGCTCCTATGTTGGGTGCATATATATTTATAATTGTTATATCTTCTTCTTGGATTGATCCCTTGATCATTATGTAGTGTCCTTCCTTGTCTCTTGTAACATTCTTTATTCAAAAGTCTATTTTATCTGATATGAGTATAGCTACTCCAGCTTTCTTTTGATTTCCATTTGCATGGTATATCTTTTTCCATCCCCTCACTTTCAGTCTGTATGTGTCCCTAGGTCTGAAGTGGGTCTCTTGTAGACAGCATATATATGGGTCTTGTTTTTGTATCCATTCAGCAAGCCTGTGTCTTTTGGTTGGAGCATTTAATCCGTTCACGTTGAAGGTAATTATCGATATGTATGTTCCTATGACCATTTTCTTAATTGTTTTGGGTTTGTTTTTGTAGGTCCTTTTCTTCTCTTGTGTTTCCCACTTAGAGAAGTTCCTTTAGCATTTGTTGTAGAGCTGGTTTGGTGGTGCTGAATTCTCTTAGCTTTTGCTTGTCTGTAAAGCTTTTGATTTCTCCATCCAATCTGAATGAGATCCTTGCCGGGTAGAGTAATCTTGGTTGTAGGTTCTTCCCTTTCATCACTTTAAGTATATCATTGCCACTCCCTTCTGGCTTGTAGAGTTTCTGCTGAGAAATCAGCTGTTAACCTTATGGGAGTTCCCCTGTATGTTATTTGTCTCTTTTCCCTTGCTGCTTTCAATAATTTTTTCTTTGTCTTTGATTTTTGCCAATTTGATTACCATGTGTCTCGGCGTGTTTCTCCTTGGGTTTATCCTGTATGGGACTCTCTGCGCTTCCTGGACTTGGGTGGCTATTTCCTTTCCCACGTTAGGGAAGTTTTTGACTATAATCTCTTCAAATATTTTCTCTGGTCCTTTCTCTCTCTCTTCTCCTTCTGGGACCCCTATAATGCGAATGTTGTTGCGTTTAATGTTGTCCCAGAGGTCTCTTAGGCTATCTTCATTTCTTTTCATTCTTTTTTCTTTATTCTGTTCCGCAGCAGTGAATTCCACCATTCTGTCTTCCAGGTCACTTATCCATTCTTCTGCCTCAGTTATTCTGTTATTGATTCCTTCTAGTGTAGTTTTCATTTCAGTTATTGTACTGTTCATCTCTGTTTGTTTGTTCTTTAATTCTTCTAGGTCTTTGTTAAACATTTCTTGCATCTTCTCGATCTTTGCCTCCATTCCTTTTCCGAGGTCCTGGATCATCTTCACTATCATTATTCTGAATTCTTTTTCTGGAAGGTTGCCTATCTCCACTTCATTTAGTTGTTTTTCTGGGGTTTTATCTTGTTCCTTTATCTGGTATATAGCCCTCTGCCTTTTCATCTTGTCTGTCTTTCTGTGAATGTGGTTTTTGTTCCACAGGCTGCAGGATTGTAGTTCTTCTTGCTTCTGCTGTTTGCCCTCTGGTGGATGAGGCTATCTTAATAGGCTATTTTTAGATCAGTTTTTTAGTTCACAGAAAAGTTGAGCAGAAAGTACAGAGAGTTCCCATATACGCCTTCCTAGACCTCAATTTCCCTTGTTGTTAACGTCTTGCATTGGTGTGATACAGTTGTTAAAATTGATGGGCCAGTATTGACACATTATTAACTAGTCCATAGTTTACAGTTTGGATCACTCTCATGTTATACATATTATGGGTTTTGCCAAATGTATGATGGCATGTATCTACCATTACAGTATCATACAAAATAGTTTCAGTTCCTGAAAATTCCCCATGCTCCTCCTTTTCATCCCTCCCCCATCTCCCCATTCCCTGATCTTTTTCCTGTAGCCTTTTCAGACTGGCTTCTTTCCTTTAGCCTCTGTGTTTAAGGTAATCCCATGTCTTTTTGTGGCCTGAGAGTTTATCTGTTTTATCTCTGAAAATATTCCACTGAATGGACATACCATGGTTTGTTTATTCCATTACCTATTGAATAACACCTTGGTTGCTTCCAGTTTTTGGCAGTTGTCAGTAAAGCTGCTGTAAACACTCATGTGCAGGTTTCTGTATGGGCATCAGTTTTCAACTCATTTAGGTAAATGTCTGGGAGTGTGATTGCTAGGTTGTATTGAGCTTTGTAAGAAACTGAAAAAAATACCTTTTGAAGTGGCTGTAAATAATTTGCTTTTAATTGCATGCCTTTTTCTTTCTCTCTTTCCTGTTTATCTTTTTTCCTCCATTCTGCTACTCACTGCCTATCTGAAGCTGTTGAGTGAACTATTGCATGAGACCAGTCATTTGGGCTTTAAGTGGTTTAAGGTATGAAGAAACTGCTTTTATGTTTGTACTTCTGAGGCTGTGTACCCGTCATTCACTGTCCTCTCCAGCTTCCATCTTCTATTCTTTTATTGTATCTTTTTCTGTCTTCTAACCCTACTGTTAATTTTGCTTGTATGTATTACTTCTATGCACCAAAGTAATCTACAAATATTTGTTTGAAATATCTTAAATGGCTTTTAACGTCCCTAATGGCTAGGGACATTATACTTATTATCTTGCTCAGGTCCAAAATTTATGTCTCTTGCCTAAATTTAGCCTCTGAGAAGAAATGCCTCCCTCTGATAGAAGAAGGGTAGCTGCATCTCTGAATTTCTCAAGAAGCAACGTAAAATTGTTTGGGAACCATTTCTCTTATTAAATTAAAATACACACCCTTTTAAAGTTGAGCAGAGAAAAACTCTCAAAGGAAAATGACTCTTGATGCCTTTCTTGTATTCTTACAGGATCCCCTTACATGTCTTTATTCCTAATATGTGCTGCTCTGCACTGAGCCCATGCCCCAAATTTAAAGACGTTGTCCAGTGATCTAATGAAGGAAGACCTCCTCTAACCTGTGTTGGCAAATGGAAAGAATAAAGTGAATAATTCCGTGGGGGAAAACTCAAGGGCTTTTTTTTTTTTTTTTTAATAAATTTATTTATTTTATTTATTTTTATTTTTGGCTCTGTTGGGTCTTCGTTGCTGTGCGCAGGCTTTCTCTAGTTGCGGCGAGCAGGGGCTACCCTTCGTTGCGGTACACGGGCTTCTCATTGCGGTGGCTTCTCGTTGCAAAGCATGGGCTCTAGGTGCACGGGCTTTAGTAGTTGCGGCACATGGGCTCAGTAGTTGTGGCTCGTGGGCTCTAGAGTGCAGGCTCAGTAGTTGTGGCGCACGGGCTTAGTTGCTCCACGGCATGTGGGATCTTCCCGGACCAGGGCTCGAACCCGTGTCCCCTGCATTGGCAGGCGGATTCTTAACCACTGTGCCACCAGGGTAGTCCCTGTGATGGTGTTTTTGGATGAAATTCATATTTAAATTGGTGGTGGACTTTGAGTAAAGCAGATTATCCTCCATAATGTGGGTGGGCCTCATCCAATCAGTTGAAGCTCTTAATAAAACAAAGACTGACCTCCCTGTTGCAAAAAGGAATTCTGCCAGAAGACTTATAGAAATTGAACTGCAACTCTTTCTAGAGTCTCTAGACAGCCTAACCTGCAGATTTTGAATTTACGAAGCCTCTATTATTGTGTGAACCAATTGTTTAAAATCTCTCTCTCTCTTTCTGTATCTTTATATAGATATGGATATAGATCTAGGTATCAATATCGATATCTAGATCTATATGTATTAACATATATGGGCACATTGTATACACATGCTATTGGTTCTGTTTTTCTGGAGAACCTTGACTAATACAGTGGCCCATATAAATAAAAGGATGAACCCAGGTAGAAAGTAGTACCATGAGAACTGGAACTTAAGGCCTCATGACTCATTCAGCTGTGAACACTGACCCAGAACTGGGGTCCGCAAACTCTGGCCCACTGATCAGATCTCGCTTGACTCCTGGTTTTGTACGTAACGTTTTGCTTGAACACAGCCGCACCCATTCATTAACGTATTGTGCATGGCTGTTTCTGTGCTACAGCAGCAGATGGGCAGTTGCAGCAGAGACATATGGTACACAAAATCCAAAATGTTTACTATCTGACCCTTTACAGAAAAGATCTGCTGACCCTTGCTCTGGGATGCCATCTGATTTCTGATAGCACCGAGGAGAATAATTCATGCACATTGGGTTAGATTGTTCATCTCGTGTCCTCCTTAGGTCAGAGATCTCTTAAATGCTCACCCTTGCCATAGCCAACTTGGGGAGCATTGTCTAGGGATGCAGAAATATTTCTTGCCAGGTCTTTCCAATCCACACTGCTCCCTGACTATGGTTCTTAAAAGCTATTTTTTAAAAATTTTTATTGGAGTATAGTTGATTTACAGTGTTGTGTTAGTTTCAGGTGTGCAGCAAAATGAATCAGTTATACATATACATATATCCACTTTTATTTTTTTTTAGAGTCTTTTCCAAATAGGCCACTACAGAGTATTGAGTGGAGTTCCCTGTGCTAATAAGAAGAGCAGGTTCTTATTAGTTATCTGTTTTATGTATAGTAGTGGGTATATTTCAGTCCCAATCTCCCAATTTAGCCTCCCTGCCACAATCCCCTGGTAACCCTAAGTTTGTTTTCTACATCCGTGCCTCTACTTCTAAAACCTGTCTATTTTAACCAACTACCACTCATTGCTTACTGTCTCTGGCTTCAGGTACTTGATAATAAATCTATTTCTTGTTCTATCCTGGATGACATGTTCCAAGGACTGAGATAATATCTTATTCTACATAATTTGCCCTTGATATTGTCTATCTTGGGGTCTTCATCTATGTCCCAAAGAAGACAGTCACACTCTGTCTTCTAGTACTACTACTAATACCACATTTTATGGCATGAATTTGACCCAATGCACTGAACTATCCCTTTAGAAGCTGTATGCAACCTGTCACTGGGTTTTAGCACAGAGGTAGAACTCAGATTAGTGTTCATATTTAAACAAATCTACTTGACCAGAAGCTTTTTGTCTCACCATTTATTTTATTACACAAGTAACTTCTGTCTTTGCATCTATGATGTAAATATTTTTAATTTCCTAAATTATCTGAAAAATTATTTAGACCTTCCATTTCAGTAGGCATTGGAATTGCTGTGTTATGACTATTTCATTATTTTATTTCCAAATGTTAAATTAGGCTTCAAGCTTTGGCCAAGAGTAGACAGAAAAGGGTTTAAAAAGAAATGAAGAGTGGGAAAGACTTCTGATGCAAAGGAGACTTAATAAAGATTTGATTTTGAATCAATAATTTATAGTAAAGGTTTGATTTTGAATCAATAATTTATTGCATTTATTGTCATTGCAAAGTAACTCCCTGGTAAAATTCCATTCTTTGGTAATCATTAAGTACAGAAATTAACAATCAGAATATGCAGTGCTCGTCTTCATTTTCTAAAAACAAACCTATATCTAGATGAGAGGAGAATTCATTTCATAACTCAGGCTCTGGACTTACGACTCCAAGTCCTGTCTTCTTTCAACCATACCTGCTAAGTTTCTGTCTAACTTCTTGAGCATGAGGTAACGGCTTCAGCTTTCATCCCCTTCCTCAGTATATAGCTTGGTGACTAAGAGTAAGGGATCTAAAACTTGAGAACTTGGGTTCAAATCTTGACTCTAAAATTTACTTGTTGAGTACTCTTGAGCGTGTTATCTGTTTTTGCCTCAGTTTTCTCATCTATAAAATAGAGATAACATTACTTCTCTCAGGGAGTTGCTATGAGGGTTAAAAGAGAAAATTCATACAATGCAAGAATTTATCAGGTCTTGGAACACAATAAATACCGAAGAAAAATGTTAGCCATCATCAAGGGCCCCTCATTTTATGGATAATATAGATTAGTTTATATAGGTCTAATATTTACATATACATAAACATTTTGTACCTATATGTGTGTATATGTTCTTAGAAATTGAGCAGTCAACATTCACATCTAAATATGTGCTCTGTGAAATGTAGATCTCCTGTGTACAGACACAGTGCTATAGTCATCTATTGCTACATAATAAAGAAGTCCAAACTGAGTGGTGAAATAAACAAAAATTTTAATATGTGCCCAGATTCTGTGGGTCAGCAATTCAAACAATACACAGAGGAGATGGCTTGTCTCTACTCCATGACTGATGTCTGAAACCTCAGCTCATGAGGATTCAAATGGCTGGGGCTGGAATCATCTAGATAATTTTAATTCACACGTCTGGCCCTTGAGATGGGATGACTTGAAGACTGGGCCCAACAAGGACTGTTGACTGGCGTGCCTATAGATGGCTGCCCATGTGGCTTGGACTTCTCACAACGTGGTAGTTAGGATTCAAGGTAGAGTATCCCAAGAATGAGTGTCCAGGGTTCAAGCATTCCACGAGAATCATGCAAAATCATGCATGACCTTTTATGACCTAGTCTTAGATGTTACATAGCATCACTTTCATTATATACTATTGCAGGCGTTGGAGATCTTTTTCCATAAAGTGTCAGACAGTCAATATTTTAGGCTTTACAAGCCATACAGTCTCTTTTGCAACTACTTAGCTCTGCTGCTGTGATGTGAAAACAGACACAAACAATACATATACTAAGGAACATGGCTGTGTTCCAATAAAGCTTCATTTATAAAAGCCGGTAGAGGCCTAGATTTGGCCCACCAGCCATAATTTACTGAGCCCTGCTCTATTGTTTGAAGGCATGGAAAGCCTGCCCAAATTCAAGGGAAAATGCCCACATCTGGATGCGAAGAACGGCAACGAATCTGAGACCCTGTATTAAAACCACTACATATGGGATATTTATAAGAGGATCTGTCTGCATACCTTGTTTCTCCCATGTATGTTGGATATGAGGTATTGGGACATCTTACATCTCTGTAAGCCTGGGTCAAGGTCAAAGTTGGAATCTGAACTTAATGACCTTGATTTCTGGAATAATTGGTAACTCTAATTATGATTTCCTTACACTCCTTACCCCAATAAATATACCACAAAAGATAGATTTCAAGTAAACAATTGCTTTATGGCAGATTTTTATTAAGTCTCCATTGACTGAATTATTCCATTTTGGTTGGAAAGCATGGGTTTTGTTTCTTTCCTAAAGAGATCTGCAACTTTTCAGATGTGGCATTTCGTTCTACTGAGAGGATGATGTAGGTTTTTATAAACGGAAAAAGCAGGGCAGGCTGAGTTCACTCAGATCATACTAATGCTTACAGGAATAACCGAAACTGGAACACAGGCTTCCAGGTTTTCCTGTCCTGTGCTCTTTCTGGTAGGTGCCATTGTCTGCTGGGCCTGGCAGTAATAATTTTTGACCTTTACCTCTCTACGCTATTGTGAAGTGGTTTTGGGTTTTGTTAGCTTTCTTATGAGTTTGTACTAAATTGTGTCCATAAAGTAGGCTGAATTCCTCAGGGAAGGATGATAGCTGTTACTGTGTTATTACTTAAAATGTTGTGTTGGTTACCTTTTGTTCTTTTCTTTTCTCCAGCTGTCTCCTGAACTTAAAAGTTATATTATCCTAAATGAAAGATGTGCATCTGGTGGAAAACACTAATTTAAGGGATGAAAATTCCTGATGATTGCTTCAGTCAACCCTTAATACACACTGAGCTTCATTAGTAAATAGACAACTCTCAGACCTTTCCCTTGGAAGAGGTCGCATAATCAGGCTTTGTGTTGATTTTGCATTCTGTTCGTTAGAGACAGAACAAATTAGAATAATTGGCTGGTACAGGGAAAGCACAAAGAACTTTCTTCTATTTTTGTGATGCATCCCGTAATAAGGGTTGAAAATGAGACTAGAGCTAAGAATGTGAAACTCAGAAGAGCAAAGGAGAGAGGATATTGTTTCTTTGAAAATATTCTTTCAGTGTTGGCCCAGAAGAAATATGAAGCTGAGGAAATTTTTTTTTTTTTAAATGATGATTTTTGTGTTAATGATGTGAATTCCACAATTAGTAAGAATCAGGAAGCAAAGCATCCTTTTCCACCAAGGACTTGGGAGCAAATGAAACCATAAATACTCCCTGCTCTTGGAAACCCTTTTGGAGCAGTAATCAGAGAAGGGTAAAGGCAAAGCCTCAGGGCAAAGGTGTTCAGAGCAAAGGGATAGGAGGAGAACAAAAGGAAAGTGGATATTTTTAGAGCTGTCATTTTGAAATTTACCTGCTTCTGATTCAGTGCTGCTTTGCTACCGTGTTGGTCCAGTGGAAATCCTCAAAGCAGGAGCAGCTGTAGTTTAAAATAATAAGGTTAGAGCAAGTGACTTTAATCCAGGTCTCTTTAGCTCAAGAGCACAGAGGAGAGTGTGAGGAAAGGGTGAGGCCACAAGGAATTGTTCACTGGGTAAATTTTCCCCAAACCTCCCTAACTGGGAGAAATTGACCACTGGATTATGTGCCTTGAAGGAAAGCAAAAATGTTGAAAGCAAAGAGTGTGGAGCTTGTTTAGAAAGCAAGCTCTATCATTTGGTCACCTTCTGATAATAGCATTGGCTGAGACCTGACCATTTACCATGAAGGCACTTCTGTAGGTAATAAGTTCCAGGAGGGCCAGAACTGAGTATGTCTGTTTCAGCATTTAGCATGGTTTAGCATCTTAGAGCCCGGTACATTATTGGCATATAGTAGACTTAAAAATGAATATTTGTGGATTGTCTGAATGAGTGGTTGTGTGTGATTCATATCCTATTTGCAGGTCCTATGCCCTACAGTGGGTTTTCAGTGTCAGATTGTGAAAGTATTTATGCCGGGGATTGGCATTGTTCCCTATCTAATAGATAAAGATTACACATCAAAGGACTTGACACTGACAGCCCAAAAGCCTCATAGGAATTACTTAACAAAAAAATAAAATTGGATTCTGTATAATTTCTAATTTATAAGCTGGCCAGAACACTGGTATTTCAGCCAGTCCTCTGGTAGTTCCAGTGATGTCCCCATGATCACCCAGGCATAATCAGAATGGCTTTAGGATTTGGGAGCCAAAATGTTCCTCAGTATTTACTGCTTTGCTAGTCCATTTAAGAAAATGGACTATTGAAAAAATAGCTTCAGACACAATATGGCATTTTATGATTTAGCACGAAATCTGCGAAATATAGAGGTAATCTGAAGCCTGCAATGGTAAAGTTCCCTCTGCTATTGAAGTTATTGTCTTTAAACAATGATTCTACATCAGTAATGCTATATATATATATATATATATTTATGATATTCAGGTTAATTTCCTCTTCTCTCTAAGCAAGTAATTGGTTGGTTGGTATGAGAGATGGTGTGGCTTCCAAAGGTGAAAAGTATTATTTTGTTGTAATTTCCGGCTACCTAAGGATGGGAGAGGCCCAGGACACTGCAGTCAGTATATTATGTGGAGCAGGTTATAGTGTGGTTTATTTATGAACTTTTACATGTTTATTTTCTGTGCAAGTTTGTGTGCTCCTTTCTGAGTTTTGGTAGATAAGTGTTTTGTAACTTTGGAATACTTGGAGTTATATATATATATATTTTAACGTAGTAGTTAAAGCCGTGGAGAGTGTACTAGTCTACGTAGGTTCAAATTCTGGCTTTACCCTATGACTTCCCTGTGGCTTCCTCTGCTCACCTATTAAAAAGGAGTATAATAAGACTGCTGTGGTGAGTTATATACTAAGTGCTATTTAAGCATTTGCTGTAATGATTATGTATACTCGAAGGCGAGGAACTTGCCCCTTGACCGTCTCTGTATTCCTAGTGCTTAAGAATTCCTAGTGCTTTTCTAGTGCATTGTCTTAGGACAGAGATAGCTCAGTATAGTTCTTCTCACTATAAAGTACTGTTACGTTGAAAGTGTTTGCTTGTGTACTAATGATCTATGACATATCTGCTGAGGACAAGGAAAGGAATAGTTTTAAAACTGCAATGGATAACAAAAGATTGTATGATGTAATGCCTTTATTATGTAATGATAAAACTAACAAATGATCATGGTAGAAAATTTGAAAAACTCCTAGACAAAATAGAGATCAACCAAATTTGCAGTAACTTTCAGAGTGTAGAGTTGTCCATGGATATTAGTGCTTTCACATTTTCCAGGACTTCAAGTAGACTCTGCTTCTTAAGAGTCTATTCATGAGATTTTATTTTAATGATGTTTTCATCATGGGGGGACACACACACACAGAAATCTGTTAAAAAAAAAAAAAAAAAAAGAAAGACATGTAAATCACTGATGTTTCAGATAGCCACATGAAATAAAGTGAGAAAGGTCAACAAGCTGAAAGAATGTGGAGTAGCATCTCCTTAATCGCTTACATAATTCTGATAATTACCTCTTTGTGGATAAAGTAATTAATGGGGAATCTAATTCAAGAAAAATGTATGAACTTCAAGCCTTCTTGAAGCCAAGTATTTCTTTCCACAAAAGTTTACTTTCCACGGCCATGCTTCCTTATTACCTGACAGGGAAAGAGTATTGTATGGCAAAGGATCTTCCCGAAGGAGGGTGCTTCCCACACTGATTGTCATAAATGACTTCGGAATTACTGTTGCTGTATTACCAAAATCTTAAACTAGGATATTTTTGACAAATGCGGTCCTTAGTTAATTTTTAGAGCTACAAACTGTCAGATGGCTCTGAAATAACAATTGTCTGGCTATTCTTCAGGGTGATCACAATACGGTAATGACCTTGAGGTATCACTAAAAAGCAGGAAGGTGTGAGTTTTCCTTTGGTTCCAGAGTGAAATGCGAGTTGGAGTTGGAAAAGAGGCCGACAACCAAGTGAGAGAGAAGGAAATGTGAGGTCATTAGTGAAAAACCAGGTTTAAGTTAAGGTGAAAAGGCATGAGGAAATGGTCAACCGTTACAGTATTACAAAGATCATCACGAAGCATATCCATGAATGTGGTTTGTATTGCAATCTGCTGAAAAAGAGACAAATATCCTGGCCTGGCCTTCATGGAGATTATATTTTATTGATTCTGATGATAGATTATTGTTGAAGAGGGCCTCCTATAAATTATAACCATGCAAAGGCAGCAAGATAATTTTTTTTTCTTGATGTATGTGTTTCTCATTCTTACTCACTTCTCTCTTAGGGGAAGAGAAAATCACAAAAAAACAAAAATGTCAAATCTCAGCTATTCATTTGCAAAATAATTTTTTCCCCAAATTCCAATGGAGGCAATAGGTTAACCGTTAAGATTTGTAAGGCTCAAAAGCTAGATTTTTACAAAGTGTAGCCAAATTTTATTCCATAAATAATAGCTTTGGAAAGAATATGTGATGATGCAAAGTTGGAAAAAGCTGGTTTTTCTTCCGTAAATGACTTCACTGTGTTGGGAGAAGAGGCAGAGAAGAAATCAAAGTAATTAAACATGGGGTGAGTTTTTCTGATAGGGGACTCTAGTGCTTTAAAATAGACTACATAATCCTGGGGATAATCTGAGGGTAGAACAGACCAATGCCTTATTTCCAGTCTGGTACCCTGGAAGAAAACAGTGTATTTCCTTTGAGGTCTTGAGAGGTTTTTCTTCTGCTTTGTTTTGTTTTGGGTTCATTTTGTAGTCAACCTTATTAAGGTATCATTTGCATACAATAAAATGCAGACATTTTTAGCTAACGGTTCAGTGACTTTTAATTAATGTATACATTTGTATAACTACCACCCCCATAAAGATAGATAACAATTCTAAAACCCGAGAAAGTTTCCTCCTAGGCTTTTGCAAAAGTATCCCCATCTCCCACCCCAAGGCAACCACTGATCTGGTTTTTATCTTTAGAGATGAATTTTGCCCAGTTTAGAATTTCATGTCAGTTGAATAATACAGTAGGTGCCCTTTTGATCTGGCTTCACTTGCTCAGCATATGGTTTTTGAGATTCATTCATGTTGGGATGTTTTAAACCAGGACTTTAGCCTGGGTGGCTGATTTTGTCTGAAGGCACCTATAGGTACATCTGAGTCTCTGGCATTGTCACTGTCTGTTCTTGGCTCAGTATTTTCAACTTTACTAAGAAGAAGCACAAGGTTGGAGTAAGGAAGATCATTGTCAGTATACTGGAGGTGAAGTGGGTTCTGTTATAGAATATTCTCAGCATAAATTGACCTGCTTGGAATCATTGTGTTGATAATCGACAAGGATACTCTTCCTCCAAAAACCTTGATACTATAAAACTTCTAAAGGACGCTGTCCTAGGACTCTTTTAGTCTTAACTTTTTGGGAAACATTTCTGGAAAATTCAAATGCTCACAACCTGAAAGAAGCAATTATTCACCTGAAGGCTAACTCTGCTAAAGTTGAGTTGTCCGACCTTTACATGCTGATAGAACCCAAATAGCCTTGCAAAACAATGCTCTCTTATTGGATATAAGCATATAGACTATTTAAGATGGACGTGTACATGCAGTAAAGTAAAAAAAACAAAGAATCTTTGAGTTTCCCTTGCAGGTTTTTAAAATTTTTTCATTTAAGTTTCTATAGCATATGCTAATAGTTTAGGGTAACCTCAGGTTAGTTTTAGGTCCACTCTTTACATAAATGTTGAAGTACTCCATACCCACCTTTTTTCTACCTTCCTTCTCTTCTTCCATTTTTCCTTTCTAACTTCTTATAATCCATTATACTTAATCCTGCATTTGTTGAGGTGGCAATTAGTGTAGGAAAATTGAAAGCAGTGTGAAATTTTGCTGTGCAGAATGCATGTTGACCAAATTCTATATTGAGAAAAGGTCTGAATTTACCCACAGGAACCCTTTCTCAGCGTCTTTGAATAAAGGCCATAGAAACTGGGCTATAATATCCTGACAGGTATGTAGAATTCATAGCAATAGCCCTCAAAGAGCTTACCTAGCGTAGATGCATATGAATGCATTTAATGATTGCTTTATTGGCAGCAGTGCCAACATACACAGTCTATTTTGTTTTATATCATTATCATTACCTGCTGTTTACCACTGTATACATTGCTAATGGTGTGGTTTCTATGGCTTGTGAATTTCACGGCCAAATAATATGTAATTTATTGCACACTTTAGTGTAGAAGATGGAGACTCCATAAATTTTCGTGTGCTCTTTGCCCCTTTGGAATGTATTACACTGAGATCAGGCAAAGTAATAAATTTACTTCAAATGTGTGTGATAGCTAAACATCAATCAGGACTAATGGGCAATATTTCTTCTTCCAGCAACATAACAGTTTTTAAAGACTAAGCCATTGAACGTGGAGTTACTGAACATGGGACTCAGTTCACTGGGATCCCTTCTTAGAAAAATAAAGGAAAACTTGAATTGGATATGTGTGGCTTATTCAAGTAGTAACTAATCAGCTACATCTTCGTGAACTTAATTTGTCACAATCGTTTGGTATTTTATTAACTCTCTTCCCCTTCTTCCCCTGACTCTCATGAGAATGGATTATGAGTATCTTAAAACATACTAGGTCGTCTTCCATCCCTGTTAATCTAACTACAAAAGCACACTTTCCTTATCCAATGTAACTTACTGTCTTTTAGCGTAGCTGTGGTTTTAATTCTCTACAGAATTAAAACCAGCAAGGGAAACATTTTCAAGGAGCCACCACATTGTAGAGCTTTAGAAAGAAGACTTTAGAATTAAGGGCAAGTATATCATTTTATAGCTAAAGCACCTGAGGCCTAAAGTAGGAAGGTAACCATCGAGGTCAGGGAAAGGGGTTGAAGATCAGGTTTCAAGCTGAGAAAGAGTCTACAGGGACTCAATCTGAGCAGTTCAAAAACTGAAAGGAGACCACGAATGTTCTGGGAAGGCTGGCATCTGGCCTCAAGTGTGGGATTTCAGACAGGGAGTGGGCCCCGGGGGAACTGAGCTTCTGCAGTAGGCAGAGAAGTCCACCTCATCTCCAGAAAGTGCCACTGACATCAGGGAGTTGAGGGGAAAGAGCAATGAATTCCAGTCCACCTGAGAAAGCAGGCCAATCTGATTAACTCTGAACTTTAGGCTTATTTCAGATACTTCTTGAGAAAGAACTTGGACAAGCGCAGGTCCCGTGCAGCCTCTTTAAATCCATGCCCAGTATTTTCTGGTGGAGCTGCTTAAACTCTCCAAGTGACTCCAGTGTTTTAATTTCTCTCTATATTTAATTCCGACAGTTCTATGATTGATTATTTAATGGGCAAATAAGTAGGGTCACAAAAGAGTGTGAATGTATTTTACAGGATGAGGATGGGCGGAGTGGAGCAGTCTGGAATAGGACACCAGTAAAAAGGGATCTGGGTAAATAAGAACGTCTATTAGAAATGGAGAGGAATTCGCAAGGAAATTAGTGCCTGACACCACGCCCTTCTCTCTGCATGTTTAGAAGCTAGTTTCTAATTTTCTTTTCATAGGAGATGTCCCTGTGATGAATTGTCTTTTACCTCCACACTGTTTATCACATGGACACATTGTGACGTTTGTGTGAGAGAAAGCAAGGATTAGAATTTGTCTTGCAAGCAGCTATAAACACTTCCTGGAACAATCTAGGGTAGAAGGAAAAGGAAAGGAAGGTGGAAACAAAGGAGAAAGACAGCTAATGATGCTGGAGTCTCTCGCTGGGATTTGTGGTATCGCTTTTTGAAACTAAGTACAGAAAGTCAGAACTTGACTGATTGTTTCTTGATCACGGTTTGTTTTCATTTTTGTTTTTTTCTTGCTGTCTCATCAGTTATTCCAGCCAGTGCTATGTCATTTTCAGTATCAGTAAGCATGCCTGTCTTGTTTCCGTTTGCATTATTCATGCAAATGTTGATTGAACTGATGACCCCGAGTTATCAAGGAAATACTAGATACACCAGTGGATACATTTCTTAATTTTAGAAAAAAATTACCGAGTGAAGGTTAAAATAACTCCTCTTAAATTTGTCATTTAAAAAAAACTTCTCCTAACATACGATACCTCATTGCCTAATAGTGCCAGATAAATGAAGAATTCCTATGTATTCATGAATGCAGGCTAGTCTGTATATTTTTTGGCAGGTATGACCGTCACCGAGGGTAACGGCCTAGTTTGCTGGCCGTGTCCTGTCTCCTAAGAAAGTTGTAGTTTCTGTTGTCTTTCAGTTGGTCCATTGGATATCAGAGGTGAATTTGTAAAACTATACTTCCCTTTACACTTACTTTGTTTTGTTTTGTTTTACTTGAAGTATAGTTGATTGACAATGTTGTGTTTCAGGTGTACAGCCAAGTGATTCAGATAAATATATTTCTTTTTCAGATCCTTTTCCATTATAGGTTATTACAAGGTATTGAATATAGTTGCCTGCGCTATACAGTAGGACCTCGTAGTTTTATCTATCTTATATATAGTATACACTTACTTTGTGTGATCCAGGCTGGTCAGACCACATGATTATTTTCACTTCTGATATAATTTTTCAGGTCCAACCTCAAATCTTTGATAAGAAGATATTTTAAAATAAGTTTAGCATGTGTGTGCTCTAAATCCAACAGTAGTTATTAGAGATATGGTTTTGCACTAGGTATTCCTCTCTTTTTTGTTCTTGGCCAACCAATTGAAAATTAGCTTTTATTTTCTGGTTGGTTTGCTAGATGTTTATGACTATAATAAAAGTCTTAAATTTTGTCTCGTATCTTAAAACACAATCTGAATTAGCAGTGGATATTGTGCTATACATAGGGGCTGTGATATAAATATAGTTTCCAACTTCAAAAACATATAACCTAGAAGGGAACACACACAGACACATATGCAGCAATTATGGCAACTGCATTTGTTTACTAAGTGAAATAGTACTGAGATGGATAAAGTGCTAGCAAGCCTTGAACAGCCAAATCAGCTTCAAAAATAGATGTGCAGTTCTTTAAAAATATTTTTAACATTTTTCCAGCTACATGTAGAATATAACTTAGCATAAAAACGGTATGGGTTTTATTTTAAGTAATTTAGCATTTTGACATCCTCATAATGAAATTAAATCCAGACGGAGGTTTCTCTCCATGATCTCTTGAAATGGTCCTTGATCATCCACAATATTTCCCATCTTCACAAAGGTGGTACCAAGGGCAGGAAACTCCAACATTATTAAA
>NW_026871789.1:0-42903 GCF_028564815.1 Eubalaena glacialis | reverse complement strand
TGAGGGTAACTATAGGAGCTCATGGTTGAAAGCAGGCTACCCTGGCAAAACCTTATTTTCCTCCGCGGTAGGCGAGACAGTTGCGGTTTGAAAGCTGCCTGAAAAACACTCCTGCTGCCCATCTTCTCTTTGCTGCCTGAAGGCGTCACCAAAGTACTATGAGTGTACTCGTATGAGGCATGCTGTCTCAGTTCCTTGCTGGAAGCTGCTCCAGGAGCACTCTGGAACTTACCAGCCAAAGAAATGGCACCCCAGGCCTCATGGAAAAGTCCAGATTTCTCCCATTGCAAGCTTAGTTGTGCCATAGTAGCGAAGAAGCATGTGTTAAAGGAAAGCTGCAACACGGTTACATATTTCGACTCGTTGGGCACTCACGTTCTTTGTAACATCTGTGAAGGGGCACTGAACGCCGCCAACTCTTCTCTTGCCTTTGAGTCCCAGGAGGCAAACGGGTTCGTTTGCTTTAACGCTGTGAATGTGCAGCGGTAATGGCAAAGCCCTGCCCGGATCGCTCGACAGCTCTCGTTTGTACAGCATTCAAACGGCCTCAGGAACGCCGTTCTAAGCAGCCTTACATTCCATGCTGGTGTGCCCAAGGAGGAATTTGGATTCTTCTGAGAAACACCACTGTGCCTCACTAATGAAACCTGTGAAAACCCAAAGGACCTCTCCCTACGGCAGTCGGAAGCTAGATGTTGAGTTCCAGACTGAAAACACCGGACAGCTTTCCCTGTGTCTTTGTTGGAATTCTGGGACCATCCAGATTCACAAGGCCTAACTTTTGCACGGCGGGGGAATGCTCTTGTGCATGTACAGCATTCCCCACGTGAAAACCTTTCTTAGCAGATGGAGGCAGTCTTTCCCTTGTACTAGGTAGCTAGGCAGAATCATCAGATAAACATGCTTTGTCATCGAGCTTGAAAGTGGGACACTGATGGGAAAGTTCACATTTTCCCGCTTTGCAAGCGACTTGCTTTTGGCTTCAAAGCTGCCTGAACAGCACTAGCGGCCCACCTTCTCTTCACTGCAGGACTTTCGCTGTGGGCCAAGGCTGCGTTCTCTCAATGCCAAAAATGTGCTGACAATTCCCTTCTAGAAACTCATCCTACTGCACTCCAAATTCAGCTCCGGCCAATGAAAGGTGACCTAAGGCCACAAGGTAAGATCCAGTGTTTCATATCAGCAGAGCTGGGTTGTGCATTGTATCCACGAAACCATACTCTGAAATGGAGTGCCTTAACTCTGCTATGCCCCTGGCGACACATAGGACAGTGGATCGTGCACCCATTTCGCATGATGACCACTGTGTGCCTGAAGAGCGTCCTCTGGCTTCTGAGGAACCCTAGGCGAAATAGGCCCCTGGGAAGCACTCTTCCCATTCATAGCAAGGGAAAAGTACTGCTTTCTGGGTTGCCAAGGAAGAGTGTCCCAGTCGTCAAAGAGCCTCGCGAAAGCAGTGCTGGGCAGACTCTGTTTGCAAGTCGACTGGCCTCAGTGACTGAAAGGGAATTCCACTGCTAATACACAGTGTGCTGACGATTGAGGCCTGGACTCAGGACAGCACGCAGGCAGAAGCGAAAGCTGAGCTCTGCGTCCAGCCTGAAGACCAGTACACTTTTCACACTTAACTCTGTTGGGATGTGCAAGAGCCATGGTCACCGAGGCCTACCTAAGGTACTGAAATACTTCCCCAGTTCAGCCTAGGCAGAGGACTCGGTTGCCAAAGGATCTCCATGGAAGGGCCCTGTGAGTTCCGTGTGTTTCCTTGAGGGAGTCAGAAACGACTGAGGGTAACTATAGGAGCTCATGGTTGAAAGCAGGCTACCCTGGCAAAACCTTATTTTCCTCCGCGGTAGGCGAGACAGTTGCGGTTTGAAAGCTGCCTGAAAAACACTCCTGCTGCCCATCTTCTCTTTGCTGCCTGAAGGCGTCACCAAAGTACTATGAGTGTACTCGTATGAGGCATGCTGTCTCAGTTCCTTGCTGGAAGCTGCTCCAGGAGCACTCTGGAACTTACCAGCCAAAGAAATGGCACCCCAGGCCTCATGGAAAAGTCCAGATTTCTCCCATTGCAAGCTTAGTTGTGCCATAGTAGCGAAGAAGCATGTGTTAAAGGAAAGCTGCAACACGGTTACATATTTCGACTCGTTGGGCACTCACGTTCTTTGTAACATCTGTGAAGGGGCACTGAACGCCGCCAACTCTTCTCTTGCCTTTGAGTCCCAGGAGGCAAACGGGTTCGTTTGCTTTAACGCTGTGAATGTGCAGCGGTAATGGCAAAGCCCTGCCCGGATCGCTCGACAGCTCTCGTTTGTACAGCATTCAAACGGCCTCAGGAACGCCGTTCTAAGCAGCCTTACATTCCATGCTGGTGTGCCCAAGGAGGAATTTGGATTCTTCTGAGAAACACCACTGTGCCTCACTAATGAAACCTGTGAAAACCCAAAGGACCTCTCCCTACGGCAGTCGGAAGCTAGATGTTGAGTTCCAGACTGAAAACACCGGACAGCTTTCCCTGTGTCTTTGTTGGAATTCTGGGACCATCCAGATTCACAAGGCCTAACTTTTGCACGGCGGGGGAATGCTCTTGTGCATGTACAGCATTCCCCACGTGAAAACCTTTCTTAGCAGATGGAGGCAGTCTTTCCCTTGTACTAGGTAGCTAGGCAGAATCATCAGATAAACATGCTTTGTCATCGAGCTTGAAAGTGGGACACTGATGGGAAAGTTCACATTTTCCCGCTTTGCAAGCGACTTGCTTTTGGCTTCAAAGCTGCCTGAACAGCACTAGCGGCCCACCTTCTCTTCACTGCAGGACTTTCGCTGTGGGCCAAGGCTGCGTTCTCTCAATGCCAAAAATGTGCTGACAATTCCCTTCTAGAAACTCATCCTACTGCACTCCAAATTCAGCTCCGGCCAATGAAAGGTGACCTAAGGCCACAAGGTAAGATCCAGTGTTTCATATCAGCAGAGCTGGGTTGTGCATTGTATCCACGAAACCATACTCTGAAATGGAGTGCCTTAACTCTGCTATGCCCCTGGCGACACATAGGACAGTGGATCGTGCACCCATTTCGCATGATGACCACTGTGTGCCTGAAGAGCGTCCTCTGGCTTCTGAGGAACCCTAGGCGAAATAGGCCCCTGGGAAGCACTCTTCCCATTCATAGCAAGGGAAAAGTACTGCTTTCTGGGTTGCCAAGGAAGAGTGTCCCAGTCGTCAAAGAGCCTCGCGAAAGCAGTGCTGGGCAGACTCTGTTTGCAAGTCGACTGGCCTCAGTGACTGAAAGGGAATTCCACTGCTAATACACAGTGTGCTGACGATTGAGGCCTGGACTCAGGACAGCACGCAGGCAGAAGCGAAAGCTGAGCTCTGCGTCCAGCCTGAAGACCAGTACACTTTTCACACTTAACTCTGTTGGGATGTGCAAGAGCCATGGTCACCGAGGCCTACCTAAGGTACTGAAATACTTCCCCAGTTCAGCCTAGGCAGAGGACTCGGTTGCCAAAGGATCTCCATGGAAGGGCCCTGTGAGTTCCGTGTGTTTCCTTGAGGGAGTCAGAAACGACTGAGGGTAACTATAGGAGCTCATGGTTGAAAGCAGGCTACCCTGGCAAAACCTTATTTTCCTCCGCGGTAGGCGAGACAGTTGCGGTTTGAAAGCTGCCTGAAAAACACTCCTGCTGCCCATCTTCTCTTTGCTGCCTGAAGGCGTCACCAAAGTACTATGAGTGTACTCGTATGAGGCATGCTGTCTCAGTTCCTTGCTGGAAGCTCCTCCAGGAGCACTCTGGAACTTACCAGCCAAAGAAATGGCACCCCAGGCCTCATGGAAAAGTCCAGATTTCTCCCATTGCAAGCTTAGTTGTGCCATAGTAGCGAAGAAGCATGTGTTAAAGGAAAGCTGCAACACGGTTACATATTTCGACTCGTTGGGCACTCACGTTCTTTGTAACATCTGTGAAGGGGCACTGAACGCCGCCAACTCTTCTCTTGCCTTTGAGTCCCAGGAGGCAAACGGGTTCGTTTGCTTTAACGCTGTGAATGTGCAGCGGTAATGGCAAAGCCCTGCCCGGATCGCTCGACAGCTCTCGTTTGTACAGCATTCAAACGGCCTCAGGAACGCCGTTCTAAGCAGCCTTACATTCCATGCTGGTGTGCCCAAGGAGGAATTTGGATTCTTCTGAGAAACACCACTGTGCCTCACTAATGAAACCTGTGAAAACCCAAAGGACCTCTCCCTACGGCAGTCGGAAGCTAGATGTTGAGTTCCAGACTGAAAACACCGGACAGCTTTCCCTGTGTCTTTGTTGGAATTCTGGGACCATCCAGATTCACAAGGCCTAACTTTTGCACGGCGGGGGAATGCTCTTGTGCATGTACAGCATTCCCCACGTGAAAACCTTTCTTAGCAGATGGAGGCAGTCTTTCCCTTGTACTAGGTAGCTAGGCAGAATCATCAGATAAACATGCTTTGTCATCGAGCTTGAAAGTGGGACACTGATGGGAAAGTTCACATTTTCCCGCTTTGCAAGCGACTTGCTTTTGGCTTCAAAGCTGCCTGAACAGCACTAGCGGCCCACCTTCTCTTCACTGCAGGACTTTCGCTGTGGGCCAAGGCTGCGTTCTCTCAATGCCAAAAATGTGCTGACAATTCCCTTCTAGAAACTCATCCTACTGCACTCCAAATTCAGCTCCGGCCAATGAAAGGTGACCTAAGGCCACAAGGTAAGATCCAGTGTTTCATATCAGCAGAGCTGGGTTGTGCATTGTATCCACGAAACCATACTCTGAAATGGAGTGCCTTAACTCTGCTATGCCCCTGGCGACACATAGGACAGTGGATCGTGCACCCATTTCGCATGATGACCACTGTGTGCCTGAAGAGCGTCCTCTGGCTTCTGAGGAACCCTAGGCGAAATAGGCCCCTGGGAAGCACTCTTCCCATTCATAGCAAGGGAAAAGTACTGCTTTCTGGGTTGCCAAGGAAGAGTGTCCCAGTCGTCAAAGAGCCTCGCGAAAGCAGTGCTGGGCAGACTCTGTTTGCAAGTCGACTGGCCTCAGTGACTGAAAGGGAATTCCACTGCTAATACACAGTGTGCTGACGATTGAGGCCTGGACTCAGGACAGCACGCAGGCAGAAGCGAAAGCTGAGCTCTGCGTCCAGCCTGAAGACCAGTACACTTTTCACACTTAACTCTGTTGGGATGTGCAAGAGCCATGGTCACCGAGGCCTACCTAAGGTACTGAAATACTTCCCCAGTTCAGCCTAGGCAGAGGACTCGGTTGCCAAAGGATCTCCATGGAAGGGCCCTGTGAGTTCCGTGTGTTTCCTTGAGGGAGTCAGAAACGACTGAGGGTAACTATAGGAGCTCATGGTTGAAAGCAGGCTACCCTGGCAAAACCTTATTTTCCTCCGCGGTAGGCGAGACAGTTGCGGTTTGAAAGCTGCCTGAAAAACACTCCTGCTGCCCATCTTCTCTTTGCTGCCTGAAGGCGTCACCAAAGTACTATGAGTGTACTCGTATGAGGCATGCTGTCTCAGTTCCTTGCTGGAAGCTCCTCCAGGAGCACTCTGGAACTTACCAGCCAAAGAAATGGCACCCCAGGCCTCATGGAAAAGTCCAGATTTCTCCCATTGCAAGCTTAGTTGTGCCATAGTAGCGAAGAAGCATGTGTTAAAGGAAAGCTGCAACACGGTTACATATTTCGACTCGTTGGGCACTCACGTTCTTTGTAACATCTGTGAAGGGGCACTGAACGCCGCCAACTCTTCTCTTGCCTTTGAGTCCCAGGAGGCAAACGGGTTCGTTTGCTTTAACGCTGTGAATGTGCAGCGGTAATGGCAAAGCCCTGCCCGGATCGCTCGACAGCTCTCGTTTGTACAGCATTCAAACGGCCTCAGGAACGCCGTTCTAAGCAGCCTTACATTCCATGCTGGTGTGCCCAAGGAGGAATTTGGATTCTTCTGAGAAACACCACTGTGCCTCACTAATGAAACCTGTGAAAACCCAAAGGACCTCTCCCTACGGCAGTCGGAAGCTAGATGTTGAGTTCCAGACTGAAAACACCGGACAGCTTTCCCTGTGTCTTTGTTGGAATTCTGGGACCATCCAGATTCACAAGGCCTAACTTTTGCACGGCGGGGGAATGCTCTTGTGCATGTACAGCATTCCCCACGTGAAAACCTTTCTTAGCAGATGGAGGCAGTCTTTCCCTTGTACTAGGTAGCTAGGCAGAATCATCAGATAAACATGCTTTGTCATCGAGCTTGAAAGTGGGACACTGATGGGAAAGTTCACATTTTCCCGCTTTGCAAGCGACTTGCTTTTGGCTTCAAAGCTGCCTGAACAGCACTAGCGGCCCACCTTCTCTTCACTGCAGGACTTTCGCTGTGGGCCAAGGCTGCGTTCTCTCAATGCCAAAAATGTGCTGACAATTCCCTTCTAGAAACTCATCCTACTGCACTCCAAATTCAGCTCCGGCCAATGAAAGGTGACCTAAGGCCACAAGGTAAGATCCAGTGTTTCATATCAGCAGAGCTGGGTTGTGCATTGTATCCACGAAACCATACTCTGAAATGGAGTGCCTTAACTCTGCTATGCCCCTGGCGACACATAGGACAGTGGATCGTGCACCCATTTCGCATGATGACCACTGTGTGCCTGAAGAGCGTCCTCTGGCTTCTGAGGAACCCTAGGCGAAATAGGCCCCTGGGAAGCACTCTTCCCATTCATAGCAAGGGAAAAGTACTGCTTTCTGGGTTGCCAAGGAAGAGTGTCCCAGTCGTCAAAGAGCCTCGCGAAAGCAGTGCTGGGCAGACTCTGTTTGCAAGTCGACTGGCCTCAGTGACTGAAAGGGAATTCCACTGCTAATACACAGTGTGCTGACGATTGAGGCCTGGACTCAGGACAGCACGCAGGCAGAAGCGAAAGCTGAGCTCTGCGTCCAGCCTGAAGACCAGTACACTTTTCACACTTAACTCTGTTGGGATGTGCAAGAGCCATGGTCACCGAGGCCTACCTAAGGTACTGAAATACTTCCCCAGTTCAGCCTAGGCAGAGGACTCGGTTGCCAAAGGATCTCCATGGAAGGGCCCTGTGAGTTCCGTGTGTTTCCTTGAGGGAGTCAGAAACGACTGAGGGTAACTATAGGAGCTCATGGTTGAAAGCAGGCTACCCTGGCAAAACCTTATTTTCCTCCGCGGTAGGCGAGACAGTTGCGGTTTGAAAGCTGCCTGAAAAACACTCCTGCTGCCCATCTTCTCTTTGCTGCCTGAAGGCGTCACCAAAGTACTATGAGTGTACTCGTATGAGGCATGCTGTCTCAGTTCCTTGCTGGAAGCTCCTCCAGGAGCACTCTGGAACTTACCAGCCAAAGAAATGGCACCCCAGGCCTCATGGAAAAGTCCAGATTTCTCCCATTGCAAGCTTAGTTGTGCCATAGTAGCGAAGAAGCATGTGTTAAAGGAAAGCTGCAACACGGTTACATATTTCGACTCGTTGGGCACTCACGTTCTTTGTAACATCTGTGAAGGGGCACTGAACGCCGCCAACTCTTCTCTTGCCTTTGAGTCCCAGGAGGCAAACGGGTTCGTTTGCTTTAACGCTGTGAATGTGCAGCGGTAATGGCAAAGCCCTGCCCGGATCGCTCGACAGCTCTCGTTTGTACAGCATTCAAACGGCCTCAGGAACGCCGTTCTAAGCAGCCTTACATTCCATGCTGGTGTGCCCAAGGAGGAATTTGGATTCTTCTGAGAAACACCACTGTGCCTCACTAATGAAACCTGTGAAAACCCAAAGGACCTCTCCCTACGGCAGTCGGAAGCTAGATGTTGAGTTCCAGACTGAAAACACCGGACAGCTTTCCCTGTGTCTTTGTTGGAATTCTGGGACCATCCAGATTCACAAGGCCTAACTTTTGCACGGCGGGGGAATGCTCTTGTGCATGTACAGCATTCCCCACGTGAAAACCTTTCTTAGCAGATGGAGGCAGTCTTTCCCTTGTACTAGGTAGCTAGGCAGAATCATCAGATAAACATGCTTTGTCATCGAGCTTGAAAGTGGGACACTGATGGGAAAGTTCACATTTTCCCGCTTTGCAAGCGACTTGCTTTTGGCTTCAAAGCTGCCTGAACAGCACTAGCGGCCCACCTTCTCTTCACTGCAGGACTTTCGCTGTGGGCCAAGGCTGCGTTCTCTCAATGCCAAAAATGTGCTGACAATTCCCTTCTAGAAACTCATCCTACTGCACTCCAAATTCAGCTCCGGCCAATGAAAGGTGACCTAAGGCCACAAGGTAAGATCCAGTGTTTCATATCAGCAGAGCTGGGTTGTGCATTGTATCCACGAAACCATACTCTGAAATGGAGTGCCTTAACTCTGCTATGCCCCTGGCGACACATAGGACAGTGGATCGTGCACCCATTTCGCATGATGACCACTGTGTGCCTGAAGAGCGTCCTCTGGCTTCTGAGGAACCCTAGGCGAAATAGGCCCCTGGGAAGCACTCTTCCCATTCATAGCAAGGGAAAAGTACTGCTTTCTGGGTTGCCAAGGAAGAGTGTCCCAGTCGTCAAAGAGCCTCGCGAAAGCAGTGCTGGGCAGACTCTGTTTGCAAGTCGACTGGCCTCAGTGACTGAAAGGGAATTCCACTGCTAATACACAGTGTGCTGACGATTGAGGCCTGGACTCAGGACAGCACGCAGGCAGAAGCGAAAGCTGAGCTCTGCGTCCAGCCTGAAGACCAGTACACTTTTCACACTTAACTCTGTTGGGATGTGCAAGAGCCATGGTCACCGAGGCCTACCTAAGGTACTGAAATACTTCCCCAGTTCAGCCTAGGCAGAGGACTCGGTTGCCAAAGGATCTCCATGGAAGGGCCCTGTGAGTTCCGTGTGTTTCCTTGAGGGAGTCAGAAACGACTGAGGGTAACTATAGGAGCTCATGGTTGAAAGCAGGCTACCCTGGCAAAACCTTATTTTCCTCCGCGGTAGGCGAGACAGTTGCGGTTTGAAAGCTGCCTGAAAAACACTCCTGCTGCCCATCTTCTCTTTGCTGCCTGAAGGCGTCACCAAAGTACTATGAGTGTACTCGTATGAGGCATGCTGTCTCAGTTCCTTGCTGGAAGCTGCTCCAGGAGCACTCTGGAACTTACCAGCCAAAGAAATGGCACCCCAGGCCTCATGGAAAAGTCCAGATTTCTCCCATTGCAAGCTTAGTTGTGCCATAGTAGCGAAGAAGCATGTGTTAAAGGAAAGCTGCAACACGGTTACATATTTCGACTCGTTGGGCACTCACGTTCTTTGTAACATCTGTGAAGGGGCACTGAACGCCGCCAACTCTTCTCTTGCCTTTGAGTCCCAGGAGGCAAACGGGTTCGTTTGCTTTAACGCTGTGAATGTGCAGCGGTAATGGCAAAGCCCTGCCCGGATCGCTCGACAGCTCTCGTTTGTACAGCATTCAAACGGCCTCAGGAACGCCGTTCTAAGCAGCCTTACATTCCATGCTGGTGTGCCCAAGGAGGAATTTGGATTCTTCTGAGAAACACCACTGTGCCTCACTAATGAAACCTGTGAAAACCCAAAGGACCTCTCCCTACGGCAGTCGGAAGCTAGATGTTGAGTTCCAGACTGAAAACACCGGACAGCTTTCCCTGTGTCTTTGTTGGAATTCTGGGACCATCCAGATTCACAAGGCCTAACTTTTGCACGGCGGGGGAATGCTCTTGTGCATGTACAGCATTCCCCACGTGAAAACCTTTCTTAGCAGATGGAGGCAGTCTTTCCCTTGTACTAGGTAGCTAGGCAGAATCATCAGATAAACATGCTTTGTCATCGAGCTTGAAAGTGGGACACTGATGGGAAAGTTCACATTTTCCCGCTTTGCAAGCGACTTGCTTTTGGCTTCAAAGCTGCCTGAACAGCACTAGCGGCCCACCTTCTCTTCACTGCAGGACTTTCGCTGTGGGCCAAGGCTGCGTTCTCTCAATGCCAAAAATGTGCTGACAATTCCCTTCTAGAAACTCATCCTACTGCACTCCAAATTCAGCTCCGGCCAATGAAAGGTGACCTAAGGCCACAAGGTAAGATCCAGTGTTTCATATCAGCAGAGCTGGGTTGTGCATTGTATCCACGAAACCATACTCTGAAATGGAGTGCCTTAACTCTGCTATGCCCCTGGCGACACATAGGACAGTGGATCGTGCACCCATTTCGCATGATGACCACTGTGTGCCTGAAGAGCGTCCTCTGGCTTCTGAGGAACCCTAGGCGAAATAGGCCCCTGGGAAGCACTCTTCCCATTCATAGCAAGGGAAAAGTACTGCTTTCTGGGTTGCCAAGGAAGAGTGTCCCAGTCGTCAAAGAGCCTCGCGAAAGCAGTGCTGGGCAGACTCTGTTTGCAAGTCGACTGGCCTCAGTGACTGAAAGGGAATTCCACTGCTAATACACAGTGTGCTGACGATTGAGGCCTGGACTCAGGACAGCACGCAGGCAGAAGCGAAAGCTGAGCTCTGCGTCCAGCCTGAAGACCAGTACACTTTTCACACTTAACTCTGTTGGGATGTGCAAGAGCCATGGTCACCGAGGCCTACCTAAGGTACTGAAATACTTCCCCAGTTCAGCCTAGGCAGAGGACTCGGTTGCCAAAGGATCTCCATGGAAGGGCCCTGTGAGTTCCGTGTGTTTCCTTGAGGGAGTCAGAAACGACTGAGGGTAACTATAGGAGCTCATGGTTGAAAGCAGGCTACCCTGGCAAAACCTTATTTTCCTCCGCGGTAGGCGAGACAGTTGCGGTTTGAAAGCTGCCTGAAAAACACTCCTGCTGCCCATCTTCTCTTTGCTGCCTGAAGGCGTCACCAAAGTACTATGAGTGTACTCGTATGAGGCATGCTGTCTCAGTTCCTTGCTGGAAGCTGCTCCAGGAGCACTCTGGAACTTACCAGCCAAAGAAATGGCACCCCAGGCCTCATGGAAAAGTCCAGATTTCTCCCATTGCAAGCTTAGTTGTGCCATAGTAGCGAAGAAGCATGTGTTAAAGGAAAGCTGCAACACGGTTACATATTTCGACTCGTTGGGCACTCACGTTCTTTGTAACATCTGTGAAGGGGCACTGAACGCCGCCAACTCTTCTCTTGCCTTTGAGTCCCAGGAGGCAAACGGGTTCGTTTGCTTTAACGCTGTGAATGTGCAGCGGTAATGGCAAAGCCCTGCCCGGATCGCTCGACAGCTCTCGTTTGTACAGCATTCAAACGGCCTCAGGAACGCCGTTCTAAGCAGCCTTACATTCCATGCTGGTGTGCCCAAGGAGGAATTTGGATTCTTCTGAGAAACACCACTGTGCCTCACTAATGAAACCTGTGAAAACCCAAAGGACCTCTCCCTACGGCAGTCGGAAGCTAGATGTTGAGTTCCAGACTGAAAACACCGGACAGCTTTCCCTGTGTCTTTGTTGGAATTCTGGGACCATCCAGATTCACAAGGCCTAACTTTTGCACGGCGGGGGAATGCTCTTGTGCATGTACAGCATTCCCCACGTGAAAACCTTTCTTAGCAGATGGAGGCAGTCTTTCCCTTGTACTAGGTAGCTAGGCAGAATCATCAGATAAACATGCTTTGTCATCGAGCTTGAAAGTGGGACACTGATGGGAAAGTTCACATTTTCCCGCTTTGCAAGCGACTTGCTTTTGGCTTCAAAGCTGCCTGAACAGCACTAGCGGCCCACCTTCTCTTCACTGCAGGACTTTCGCTGTGGGCCAAGGCTGCGTTCTCTCAATGCCAAAAATGTGCTGACAATTCCCTTCTAGAAACTCATCCTACTGCACTCCAAATTCAGCTCCGGCCAATGAAAGGTGACCTAAGGCCACAAGGTAAGATCCAGTGTTTCATATCAGCAGAGCTGGGTTGTGCATTGTATCCACGAAACCATACTCTGAAATGGAGTGCCTTAACTCTGCTATGCCCCTGGCGACACATAGGACAGTGGATCGTGCACCCATTTCGCATGATGACCACTGTGTGCCTGAAGAGCGTCCTCTGGCTTCTGAGGAACCCTAGGCGAAATAGGCCCCTGGGAAGCACTCTTCCCATTCATAGCAAGGGAAAAGTACTGCTTTCTGGGTTGCCAAGGAAGAGTGTCCCAGTCGTCAAAGAGCCTCGCGAAAGCAGTGCTGGGCAGACTCTGTTTGCAAGTCGACTGGCCTCAGTGACTGAAAGGGAATTCCACTGCTAATACACAGTGTGCTGACGATTGAGGCCTGGACTCAGGACAGCACGCAGGCAGAAGCGAAAGCTGAGCTCTGCGTCCAGCCTGAAGACCAGTACACTTTTCACACTTAACTCTGTTGGGATGTGCAAGAGCCATGGTCACCGAGGCCTACCTAAGGTACTGAAATACTTCCCCAGTTCAGCCTAGGCAGAGGACTCTGTTGCCAAAGGATCTCCATGGAAGGGCCCTGTGAGTTCCGTGTGTTTCCTTGAGGGAGTCAGAAACGACTGAGGGTAACTATAGGAGCTCATGGTTGAAAGCAGGCTACCCTGGCAAAACCTTATTTTCCTCCGCGGTAGGCGAGACAGTTGCGGTTTGAAAGCTGCCTGAAAAACACTCCTGCTGCCCATCTTCTCTTTGCTGCCTGAAGGCGTCACCAAAGTACTATGAGTGTACTCGTATGAGGCATGCTGTCTCAGTTCCTTGCTGGAAGCTGCTCCAGGAGCACTCTGGAACTTACCAGCCAAAGAAATGGCACCCCAGGCCTCATGGAAAAGTCCAGATTTCTCCCATTGCAAGCTTAGTTGTGCCATAGTAGCGAAGAAGCATGTGTTAAAGGAAAGCTGCAACACGGTTACATATTTCGACTCGTTGGGCACTCACGTTCTTTGTAACATCTGTGAAGGGGCACTGAACGCCGCCAACTCTTCTCTTGCCTTTGAGTCCCAGGAGGCAAACGGGTTCGTTTGCTTTAACGCTGTGAATGTGCAGCGGTAATGGCAAAGCCCTGCCCGGATCGCTCGACAGCTCTCGTTTGTACAGCATTCAAACGGCCTCAGGAACGCCGTTCTAAGCAGCCTTACATTCCATGCTGGTGTGCCCAAGGAGGAATTTGGATTCTTCTGAGAAACACCACTGTGCCTCACTAATGAAACCTGTGAAAACCCAAAGGACCTCTCCCTACGGCAGTCGGAAGCTAGATGTTGAGTTCCAGACTGAAAACACCGGACAGCTTTCCCTGTGTCTTTGTTGGAATTCTGGGACCATCCAGATTCACAAGGCCTAACTTTTGCACGGCGGGGGAATGCTCTTGTGCATGTACAGCATTCCCCACGTGAAAACCTTTCTTAGCAGATGGAGGCAGTCTTTCCCTTGTACTAGGTAGCTAGGCAGAATCATCAGATAAACATGCTTTGTCATCGAGCTTGAAAGTGGGACACTGATGGGAAAGTTCACATTTTCCCGCTTTGCAAGCGACTTGCTTTTGGCTTCAAAGCTGCCTGAACAGCACTAGCGGCCCACCTTCTCTTCACTGCAGGACTTTCGCTGTGGGCCAAGGCTGCGTTCTCTCAATGCCAAAAATGTGCTGACAATTCCCTTCTAGAAACTCATCCTACTGCACTCCAAATTCAGCTCCGGCCAATGAAAGGTGACCTAAGGCCACAAGGTAAGATCCAGTGTTTCATATCAGCAGAGCTGGGTTGTGCATTGTATCCACGAAACCATACTCTGAAATGGAGTGCCTTAACTCTGCTATGCCCCTGGCGACACATAGGACAGTGGATCGTGCACCCATTTCGCATGATGACCACTGTGTGCCTGAAGAGCGTCCTCTGGCTTCTGAGGAACCCTAGGCGAAATAGGCCCCTGGGAAGCACTCTTCCCATTCATAGCAAGGGAAAAGTACTGCTTTCTGGGTTGCCAAGGAAGAGTGTCCCAGTCGTCAAAGAGCCTCGCGAAAGCAGTGCTGGGCAGACTCTGTTTGCAAGTCGACTGGCCTCAGTGACTGAAAGGGAATTCCACTGCTAATACACAGTGTGCTGACGATTGAGGCCTGGACTCAGGACAGCACGCAGGCAGAAGCGAAAGCTGAGCTCTGCGTCCAGCCTGAAGACCAGTACACTTTTCACACTTAACTCTGTTGGGATGTGCAAGAGCCATGGTCACCGAGGCCTACCTAAGGTACTGAAATACTTCCCCAGTTCAGCCTAGGCAGAGGACTCTGTTGCCAAAGGATCTCCATGGAAGGGCCCTGTGAGTTCCGTGTGTTTCCTTGAGGGAGTCAGAAACGACTGAGGGTAACTATAGGAGCTCATGGTTGAAAGCAGGCTACCCTGGCAAAACCTTATTTTCCTCCGCGGTAGGCGAGACAGTTGCGGTTTGAAAGCTGCCTGAAAAACACTCCTGCTGCCCATCTTCTCTTTGCTGCCTGAAGGCGTCACCAAAGTACTATGAGTGTACTCGTATGAGGCATGCTGTCTCAGTTCCTTGCTGGAAGCTGCTCCAGGAGCACTCTGGAACTTACCAGCCAAAGAAATGGCACCCCAGGCCTCATGGAAAAGTCCAGATTTCTCCCATTGCAAGCTTAGTTGTGCCATAGTAGCGAAGAAGCATGTGTTAAAGGAAAGCTGCAACACGGTTACATATTTCGACTCGTTGGGCACTCACGTTCTTTGTAACATCTGTGAAGGGGCACTGAACGCCGCCAACTCTTCTCTTGCCTTTGAGTCCCAGGAGGCAAACGGGTTCGTTTGCTTTAACGCTGTGAATGTGCAGCGGTAATGGCAAAGCCCTGCCCGGATCGCTCGACAGCTCTCGTTTGTACAGCATTCAAACGGCCTCAGGAACGCCGTTCTAAGCAGCCTTACATTCCATGCTGGTGTGCCCAAGGAGGAATTTGGATTCTTCTGAGAAACACCACTGTGCCTCACTAATGAAACCTGTGAAAACCCAAAGGACCTCTCCCTACGGCAGTCGGAAGCTAGATGTTGAGTTCCAGACTGAAAACACCGGACAGCTTTCCCTGTGTCTTTGTTGGAATTCTGGGACCATCCAGATTCACAAGGCCTAACTTTTGCACGGCGCGGGAATGCTCTTGTGCATGTACAGCAGTCCCCACGTGAAAACCTTTCTTAGCAGATGGAGGCAGTCTTTCCCTTGTACTAGGTAGCTAGGCAGAATCATCAGATAAACATGCTTTGTCATCGAGCTTGAAAGTGGGACACTGATGGGAAAGTTCACATTTTCCCGCTTGGCAAGCGACTTGCTTTTGGCTTCAAAGCTGCCTGAACAGCACTAGCGGCCCACCTTCTCTTCACTGCAGGACTTTCGCTGTGGGCCAAGGCTGCGTTCTCTCAATGCCAAAAATGTGCTGACAATTCCCTTCTAGAAACTCATCCTACTGCACTCCAAATTCAGCTCCGGCCAATGAAAGGTGACCTAAGGCCACAAGGTAAGATCCAGTGTTTCATATCAGCAGAGCTGGGTTGTGCATTGTATCCACGAAACCATACTCTGAAATGGAGTGCCTTAACTCTGCTATGCCCCTGGCGACACATAGGACAGTGGATCGTGCACCCATTTCGCATGATGACCACTGTGTGCCTGAAGAGCGTCCTCTGGCTTCTGAGGAACCCTAGGCGAAATAGGCCCCTGGGAAGCACTCTTCCCATTCATAGCAAGGGAAAAGTACTGCTTTCTGGGTTGCCAAGGAAGAGTGTCCCAGTCGTCAAAGAGCCTCGCGAAAGCAGTGCTGGGCAGACTCTGTTTGCAAGTCGACTGGCCTCAGTGACTGAAAGGGAATTCCACTGCTAATACACAGTGTGCTGACGATTGAGGCCTGGACTCAGGACAGCACGCAGGCAGAAGCGAAAGCTGAGCTCTGCGTCCAGCCTGAAGACCAGTACACTTTTCACACTTAACTCTGTTGGGATGTGCAAGAGCCATGGTCACCGAGGCCTACCTAAGGTACTGAAATACTTCCCCAGTTCAGCCTAGGCAGAGGACTCTGTTGCCAAAGGATCTCCATGGAAGGGCCCTGTGAGTTCCGTGTGTTTCCTTGAGGGAGTCAGAAACGACTGAGGGTAACTATAGGAGCTCATGGTTGAAAGCAGGCTACCCTGGCAAAACCTTATTTTCCTCCGCGGTAGGCGAGACAGTTGCGGTTTGAAAGCTGCCTGAAAAACACTCCTGCTGCCCATCTTCTCTTTGCTGCCTGAAGGCGTCACCAAAGTACTATGAGTGTACTCGTATGAGGCATGCTGTCTCAGTTCCTTGCTGGAAGCTGCTCCAGGAGCACTCTGGAACTTACCAGCCAAAGAAATGGCACCCCAGGCCTCATGGAAAAGTCCAGATTTCTCCCATTGCAAGCTTAGTTGTGCCATAGTAGCGAAGAAGCATGTGTTAAAGGAAAGCTGCAACACGGTTACATATTTCGACTCGTTGGGCACTCACGTTCTTTGTAACATCTGTGAAGGGGCACTGAACGCCGCCAACTCTTCTCTTGCCTTTGAGTCCCAGGAGGCAAACGGGTTCGTTTGCTTTAACGCTGTGAATGTGCAGCGGTAATGGCAAAGCCCTGCCCGGATCGCTCGACAGCTCTCGTTTGTACAGCATTCAAACGGCCTCAGGAACGCCGTTCTAAGCAGCCTTACATTCCATGCTGGTGTGCCCAAGGAGGAATTTGGATTCTTCTGAGAAACACCACTGTGCCTCACTAATGAAACCTGTGAAAACCCAAAGGACCTCTCCCTACGGCAGTCGGAAGCTAGATGTTGAGTTCCAGACTGAAAACACCGGACAGCTTTCCCTGTGTCTTTGTTGGAATTCTGGGACCATCCAGATTCACAAGGCCTAACTTTTGCACGGCGCGGGAATGCTCTTGTGCATGTACAGCAGTCCCCACGTGAAAACCTTTCTTAGCAGATGGAGGCAGTCTTTCCCTTGTACTAGGTAGCTAGGCAGAATCATCAGATAAACATGCTTTGTCATCGAGCTTGAAAGTGGGACACTGATGGGAAAGTTCACATTTTCCCGCTTGGCAAGCGACTTGCTTTTGGCTTCAAAGCTGCCTGAACAGCACTAGCGGCCCACCTTCTCTTCACTGCAGGACTTTCGCTGTGGGCCAAGGCTGCGTTCTCTCAATGCCAAAAATGTGCTGACAATTCCCTTCTAGAAACTCATCCTACTGCACTCCAAATTCAGCTCCGGCCAATGAAAGGTGACCTAAGGCCACAAGGTAAGATCCAGTGTTTCATATCAGCAGAGCTGGGTTGTGCATTGTATCCACGAAACCATACTCTGAAATGGAGTGCCTTAACTCTGCTATGCCCCTGGCGACACATAGGACAGTGGATCGTGCACCCATTTCGCATGATGACCACTGTGTGCCTGAAGAGCGTCCTCTGGCTTCTGAGGAACCCTAGGCGAAATAGGCCCCTGGGAAGCACTCTTCCCATTCATAGCAAGGGAAAAGTACTGCTTTCTGGGTTGCCAAGGAAGAGTGTCCCAGTCGTCAAAGAGCCTCGCGAAAGCAGTGCTGGGCAGACTCTGTTTGCAAGTCGACTGGCCTCAGTGACTGAAAGGGAATTCCACTGCTAATACACAGTGTGCTGACGATTGAGGCCTGGACTCAGGACAGCACGCAGGCAGAAGCGAAAGCTGAGCTCTGCGTCCAGCCTGAAGACCAGTACACTTTTCACACTTAACTCTGTTGGGATGTGCAAGAGCCATGGTCACCGAGGCCTACCTAAGGTACTGAAATACTTCCCCAGTTCAGCCTAGGCAGAGGACTCTGTTGCCAAAGGATCTCCATGGAAGGGCCCTGTGAGTTCCGTGTGTTTCCTTGAGGGAGTCAGAAACGACTGAGGGTAACTATAGGAGCTCATGGTTGAAAGCAGGCTACCCTGGCAAAACCTTATTTTCCTCCGCGGTAGGCGAGACAGTTGCGGTTTGAAAGCTGCCTGAAAAACACTCCTGCTGCCCATCTTCTCTTTGCTGCCTGAAGGCGTCACCAAAGTACTATGAGTGTACTCGTATGAGGCATGCTGTCTCAGTTCCTTGCTGGAAGCTGCTCCAGGAGCACTCTGGAACTTACCAGCCAAAGAAATGGCACCCCAGGCCTCATGGAAAAGTCCAGATTTCTCCCATTGCAAGCTTAGTTGTGCCATAGTAGCGAAGAAGCATGTGTTAAAGGAAAGCTGCAACACGGTTACATATTTCGACTCGTTGGGCACTCACGTTCTTTGTAACATCTGTGAAGGGGCACTGAACGCCGCCAACTCTTCTCTTGCCTTTGAGTCCCAGGAGGCAAACGGGTTCGTTTGCTTTAACGCTGTGAATGTGCAGCGGTAATGGCAAAGCCCTGCCCGGATCGCTCGACAGCTCTCGTTTGTACAGCATTCAAACGGCCTCAGGAACGCCGTTCTAAGCAGCCTTACATTCCATGCTGGTGTGCCCAAGGAGGAATTTGGATTCTTCTGAGAAACACCACTGTGCCTCACTAATGAAACCTGTGAAAACCCAAAGGACCTCTCCCTACGGCAGTCGGAAGCTAGATGTTGAGTTCCAGACTGAAAACACCGGACAGCTTTCCCTGTGTCTTTGTTGGAATTCTGGGACCATCCAGATTCACAAGGCCTAACTTTTGCACGGCGCGGGAATGCTCTTGTGCATGTACAGCAGTCCCCACGTGAAAACCTTTCTTAGCAGATGGAGGCAGTCTTTCCCTTGTACTAGGTAGCTAGGCAGAATCATCAGATAAACATGCTTTGTCATCGAGCTTGAAAGTGGGACACTGATGGGAAAGTTCACATTTTCCCGCTTGGCAAGCGACTTGCTTTTGGCTTCAAAGCTGCCTGAACAGCACTAGCGGCCCACCTTCTCTTCACTGCAGGAGTTTCGCTGTGGGCCAAGGCTGCGTTCTCTCAATGCCAAAAATGTGCTGACAATTCCCTTCTAGAAACTCATCCTACTGCACTCCAAATTCAGCTCCGGCCAATGAAAGGTGACCTAAGGCCACAAGGTAAGATCCAGTGTTTCATATCAGCAGAGCTGGGTTGTGCATTGTATCCACGAAACCATACTCTGAAATGGAGTGCCTTAACTCTGCTATGCCCCTGGCGACACATAGGACAGTGGATCGTGCACCCATTTCGCATGATGACCACTGTGTGCCTGAAGAGCGTCCTCTGGCTTCTGAGGAACCCTAGGCGAAATAGGCCCCTGGGAAGCACTCTTCCCATTCATAGCAAGGGAAAAGTACTGCTTTCTGGGTTGCCAAGGAAGAGTGTCCCAGTCGTCAAAGAGCCTCGCGAAAGCAGTGCTGGGCAGACTCTGTTTGCAAGTCGACTGGCCTCAGTGACTGAAAGGGAATTCCACTGCTAATACACAGTGTGCTGACGATTGAGGCCTGGACTCAGGACAGCACGCAGGCAGAAGCGAAAGCTGAGCTCTGCGTCCAGCCTGAAGACCAGTACACTTTTCACACTTAACTCTGTTGGGATGTGCAAGAGCCATGGTCACCGAGGCCTACCTAAGGTACTGAAATACTTCCCCAGTTCAGCCTAGGCAGAGGACTCTGTTGCCAAAGGATCTCCATGGAAGGGCCCTGTGAGTTCCGTGTGTTTCCTTGAGGGAGTCAGAAACGACTGAGGGTAACTATAGGAGCTCATGGTTGAAAGCAGGCTACCCTGGCAAAACCTTATTTTCCTCCGCGGTAGGCGAGACAGTTGCGGTTTGAAAGCTGCCTGAAAAACACTCCTGCTGCCCATCTTCTCTTTGCTGCCTGAAGGCGTCACCAAAGTACTATGAGTGTACTCGTATGAGGCATGCTGTCTCAGTTCCTTGCTGGAAGCTGCTCCAGGAGCACTCTGGAACTTACCAGCCAAAGAAATGGCACCCCAGGCCTCATGGAAAAGTCCAGATTTCTCCCATTGCAAGCTTAGTTGTGCCATAGTAGCGAAGAAGCATGTGTTAAAGGAAAGCTGCAACACGGTTACATATTTCGACTCGTTGGGCACTCACGTTCTTTGTAACATCTGTGAAGGGGCACTGAACGCCGCCAACTCTTCTCTTGCCTTTGAGTCCCAGGAGGCAAACGGGTTCGTTTGCTTTAACGCTGTGAATGTGCAGCGGTAATGGCAAAGCCCTGCCCGGATCGCTCGACAGCTCTCGTTTGTACAGCATTCAAACGGCCTCAGGAACGCCGTTCTAAGCAGCCTTACATTCCATGCTGGTGTGCCCAAGGAGGAATTTGGATTCTTCTGAGAAACACCACTGTGCCTCACTAATGAAACCTGTGAAAACCCAAAGGACCTCTCCCTACGGCAGTCGGAAGCTAGATGTTGAGTTCCAGACTGAAAACACCGGACAGCTTTCCCTGTGTCTTTGTTGGAATTCTGGGACCATCCAGATTCACAAGGCCTAACTTTTGCACGGCGCGGGAATGCTCTTGTGCATGTACAGCAGTCCCCACGTGAAAACCTTTCTTAGCAGATGGAGGCAGTCTTTCCCTTGTACTAGGTAGCTAGGCAGAATCATCAGATAAACATGCTTTGTCATCGAGCTTGAAAGTGGGACACTGATGGGAAAGTTCACATTTTCCCGCTTTGCAAGCGACTTGCTTTTGGCTTCAAAGCTGCCTGAACAGCACTAGCGGCCCACCTTCTCTTCACTGCAGGACTTTCGCTGTGGGCCAAGGCTGCGTTCTCTCAATGCCAAAAATGTGCTGACAATTCCCTTCTAGAAACTCATCCTACTGCACTCCAAATTCAGCTCCGGCCAATGAAAGGTGACCTAAGGCCACAAGGTAAGATCCAGTGTTTCATATCAGCAGAGCTGGGTTGTGCATTGTATCCACGAAACCATACTCTGAAATGGAGTGCCTTAACTCTGCTATGCCCCTGGCGACACATAGGACAGTGGATCGTGCACCCATTTCGCATGATGACCACTGTGTGCCTGAAGAGCGTCCTCTGGCTTCTGAGGAACCCTAGGCGAAATAGGCCCCTGGGAAGCACTCTTCCCATTCATAGCAAGGGAAAAGTACTGCTTTCTGGGTTGCCAAGGAAGAGTGTCCCAGTCGTCAAAGAGCCTCGCGAAAGCAGTGCTGGGCAGACTCTGTTTGCAAGTCGACTGGCCTCAGTGACTGAAAGGGAATTCCACTGCTAATACACAGTGTGCTGACGATTGAGGCCTGGACTCAGGACAGCACGCAGGCAGAAGCGAAAGCTGAGCTCTGCGTCCAGCCTGAAGACCAGTACACTTTTCACACTTAACTCTGTTGGGATGTGCAAGAGCCATGGTCACCGAGGCCTACCTAAGGTACTGAAATACTTCCCCAGTTCAGCCTAGGCAGAGGACTCTGTTGCCAAAGGATCTCCATGGAAGGGCCCTGTGAGTTCCGTGTGTTTCCTTGAGGGAGTCAGAAACGACTGAGGGTAACTATAGGAGCTCATGGTTGAAAGCAGGCTACCCTGGCAAAACCTTATTTTCCTCCGCGGTAGGCGAGACAGTTGCGGTTTGAAAGCTGCCTGAAAAACACTCCTGCTGCCCATCTTCTCTTTGCTGCCTGAAGGCGTCACCAAAGTACTATGAGTGTACTCGTATGAGGCATGCTGTCTCAGTTCCTTGCTGGAAGCTGCTCCAGGAGCACTCTGGAACTTACCAGCCAAAGAAATGGCACCCCAGGCCTCATGGAAAAGTCCAGATTTCTCCCATTGCAAGCTTAGTTGTGCCATAGTAGCGAAGAAGCATGTGTTAAAGGAAAGCTGCAACACGGTTACATATTTCGACTCGTTGGGCACTCACGTTCTTTGTAACATCTGTGAAGGGGCACTGAACGCCGCCAACTCTTCTCTTGCCTTTGAGTCCCAGGAGGCAAACGGGTTCGTTTGCTTTAACGCTGTGAATGTGCAGCGGTAATGGCAAAGCCCTGCCCGGATCGCTCGACAGCTCTCGTTTGTACAGCATTCAAACGGCCTCAGGAACGCCGTTCTAAGCAGCCTTACATTCCATGCTGGTGTGCCCAAGGAGGAATTTGGATTCTTCTGAGAAACACCACTGTGCCTCACTAATGAAACCTGTGAAAACCCAAAGGACCTCTCCCTACGGCAGTCGGAAGCTAGATGTTGAGTTCCAGACTGAAAACACCGGACAGCTTTCCCTGTGTCTTTGTTGGAATTCTGGGACCATCCAGATTCACAAGGCCTAACTTTTGCACGGCGGGGGAATGCTCTTGTGCATGTACAGCAGTCCCCACGTGAAAACCTTTCTTAGCAGATGGAGGCAGTCTTTCCCTTGTACTAGGTAGCTAGGCAGAATCATCAGATAAACATGCTTTGTCATCGAGCTTGAAAGTGGGACACTGATGGGAAAGTTCACATTTTCCCGCTTTGCAAGCGACTTGCTTTTGGCTTCAAAGCTGCCTGAACAGCACTAGCGGCCCACCTTCTCTTCACTGCAGGACTTTCGCTGTGGGCCAAGGCTGCGTTCTCTCAATGCCAAAAATGTGCTGACAATTCCCTTCTAGAAACTCATCCTACTGCACTCCAAATTCAGCTCCGGCCAATGAAAGGTGACCTAAGGCCACAAGGTAAGATCCAGTGTTTCATATCAGCAGAGCTGGGTTGTGCATTGTATCCACGAAACCATACTCTGAAATGGAGTGCCTTAACTCTGCTATGCCCCTGGCGACACATAGGACAGTGGATCGTGCACCCATTTCGCATGATGACCACTGTGTGCCTGAAGAGCGTCCTCTGGCTTCTGAGGAACCCTAGGCGAAATAGGCCCCTGGGAAGCACTCTTCCCATTCATAGCAAGGGAAAAGTACTGCTTTCTGGGTTGCCAAGGAAGAGTGTCCCAGTCGTCAAAGAGCCTCGCGAAAGCAGTGCTGGGCAGACTCTGTTTGCAAGTCGACTGGCCTCAGTGACTGAAAGGGAATTCCACTGCTAATACACAGTGTGCTGACGATTGAGGCCTGGACTCAGGACAGCACGCAGGCAGACGCGAAAGCTGAGCTCTGCGTCCAGCCTGAAGACCAGTACACTTTTCACACTTAACTCTGTTGGGATGTGCAAGAGCCATGGTCACCGAGGCCTACCTAAGGTACTGAAATACTTCCCCAGTTCAGCCTAGGCAGAGGACTCTGTTGCCAAAGGATCTCCATGGAAGGGCCCTGTGAGTTCCGTGTGTTTCCTTGAGGGAGTCAGAAACGACTGAGGGTAACTATAGGAGCTCATGGTTGAAAGCAGGCTACCCTGGCAAAACCTTATTTTCCTCCGCGGTAGGCGAGACAGTTGCGGTTTGAAAGCTGCCTGAAAAACACTCCTGCTGCCCATCTTCTCTTTGCTGCCTGAAGGCGTCACCAAAGTACTATGAGTGTACTCGTATGAGGCATGCTGTCTCAGTTCCTTGCTGGAAGCTGCTCCAGGAGCACTCTGGAACTTACCAGCCAAAGAAATGGCACCCCAGGCCTCATGGAAAAGTCCAGATTTCTCCCATTGCAAGCTTAGTTGTGCCATAGTAGCGAAGAAGCATGTGTTAAAGGAAAGCTGCAACACGGTTACATATTTCGACTCGTTGGGCACTCACGTTCTTTGTAACATCTGTGAAGGGGCACTGAACGCCGCCAACTCTTCTCTTGCCTTTGAGTCCCAGGAGGCAAACGGGTTCGTTTGCTTTAACGCTGTGAATGTGCAGCGGTAATGGCAAAGCCCTGCCCGGATCGCTCGACAGCTCTCGTTTGTACAGCATTCAAACGGCCTCAGGAACGCCGTTCTAAGCAGCCTTACATTCCATGCTGGTGTGCCCAAGGAGGAATTTGGATTCTTCTGAGAAACACCACTGTGCCTCACTAATGAAACCTGTGAAAACCCAAAGGACCTCTCCCTACGGCAGTCGGAAGCTAGATGTTGAGTTCCAGACTGAAAACACCGGACAGCTTTCCCTGTGTCTTTGTTGGAATTCTGGGACCATCCAGATTCACAAGGCCTAACTTTTGCACGGCGCGGGAATGCTCTTGTGCATGTACAGCAGTCCCCACGTGAAAACCTTTCTTAGCAGATGGAGGCAGTCTTTCCCTTGTACTAGGTAGCTAGGCAGAATCATCAGATAAACATGCTTTGTCATCGAGCTTGAAAGTGGGACACTGATGGGAAAGTTCACATTTTCCCGCTTTGCAAGCGACTTGCTTTTGGCTTCAAAGCTGCCTGAACAGCACTAGCGGCCCACCTTCTCTTCACTGCAGGACTTTCGCTGTGGGCCAAGGCTGCGTTCTCTCAATGCCAAAAATGTGCTGACAATTCCCTTCTAGAAACTCATCCTACTGCACTCCAAATTCAGCTCCGGCCAATGAAAGGTGACCTAAGGCCACAAGGTAAGATCCAGTGTTTCATATCAGCAGAGCTGGGTTGTGCATTGTATCCACGAAACCATACTCTGAAATGGAGTGCCTTAACTCTGCTATGCCCCTGGCGACACATAGGACAGTGGATCGTGCACCCATTTCGCATGATGACCACTGTGTGCCTGAAGAGCGTCCTCTGGCTTCTGAGGAACCCTAGGCGAAATAGGCCCCTGGGAAGCACTCTTCCCATTCATAGCAAGGGAAAAGTACTGCTTTCTGGGTTGCCAAGGAAGAGTGTCCCAGTCGTCAAAGAGCCTCGCGAAAGCAGTGCTGGGCAGACTCTGTTTGCAAGTCGACTGGCCTCAGTGACTGAAAGGGAATTCCACTGCTAATACACAGTGTGCTGACGATTGAGGCCTGGACTCAGGACAGCACGCAGGCAGAAGCGAAAGCTGAGCTCTGCGTCCAGCCTGAAGACCAGTACACTTTTCACACTTAACTCTGTTGGGATGTGCAAGAGCCATGGTCACCGAGGCCTACCTAAGGTACTGAAATACTTCCCCAGTTCAGCCTAGGCAGAGGACTCTGTTGCCAAAGGATCTCCATGGAAGGGCCCTGTGAGTTCCGTGTGTTTCCTTGAGGGAGTCAGAAACGACTGAGGGTAACTATAGGAGCTCATGGTTGAAAGCAGGCTACCCTGGCAAAACCTTATTTTCCTCCGCGGTAGGCGAGACAGTTGCGGTTTGAAAGCTGCCTGAAAAACACTCCTGCTGCCCATCTTCTCTTTGCTGCCTGAAGGCGTCACCAAAGTACTATGAGTGTACTCGTATGAGGCATGCTGTCTCAGTTCCTTGCTGGAAGCTGCTCCAGGAGCACTCTGGAACTTACCAGCCAAAGAAATGGCACCCCAGGCCTCATGGAAAAGTCCAGATTTCTCCCATTGCAAGCTTAGTTGTGCCATAGTAGCGAAGAAGCATGTGTTAAAGGAAAGCTGCAACACGGTTACATATTTCGACTCGTTGGGCACTCACGTTCTTTGTAACATCTGTGAAGGGGCACTGAACGCCGCCAACTCTTCTCTTGCCTTTGAGTCCCAGGAGGCAAACGGGTTCGTTTGCTTTAACGCTGTGAATGTGCAGCGGTAATGGCAAAGCCCTGCCCGGATCGCTCGACAGCTCTCGTTTGTACAGCATTCAAACGGCCTCAGGAACGCCGTTCTAAGCAGCCTTACATTCCATGCTGGTGTGCCCAAGGAGGAATTTGGATTCTTCTGAGAAACACCACTGTGCCTCACTAATGAAACCTGTGAAAACCCAAAGGACCTCTCTCTACGGCAGTCGGAAGCTAGATGTTGAGTTCCAGACTGAAAACACCGGACAGCTTTCCCTGTGTCTTTGTTGGAATTCTGGGACCATCCAGATTCACAAGGCCTAACTTTTGCACGGCGCGGGAATGCTCTTGTGCATGTACAGCAGTCCCCACGTGAAAACCTTTCTTAGCAGATGGAGGCAGTCTTTCCCTTGTACTAGGTAGCTAGGCAGAATCATCAGATAAACATGCTTTGTCATCGAGCTTGAAAGTGGGACACTGATGGGAAAGTTCACATTTTCCCGCTTTGCAAGCGACTTGCTTTTGGCTTCAAAGCTGCCTGAACAGCACTAGCGGCCCACCTTCTCTTCACTGCAGGACTTTCGCTGTGGGCCAAGGCTGCGTTCTCTCAATGCCAAAAATGTGCTGACAATTCCCTTCTAGAAACTCATCCTACTGCACTCCAAATTCAGCTCCGGCCAATGAAAGGTGACCTAAGGCCACAAGGTAAGATCCAGTGTTTCATATCAGCAGAGCTGGGTTGTGCATTGTATCCACGAAACCATACTCTGAAATGGAGTGCCTTAACTCTGCTATGCCCCTGGCGACACATAGGACAGTGGATCGTGCACCCATTTCGCATGATGACCACTGTGTGCCTGAAGAGCGTCCTCTGGCTTCTGAGGAACCCTAGGCGAAATAGGCCCCTGGGAAGCACTCTTCCCATTCATAGCAAGGGAAAAGTACTGCTTTCTGGGTTGCCAAGGAAGAGTGTCCCAGTCGTCAAAGAGCCTCGCGAAAGCAGTGCTGGGCAGACTCTGTTTGCAAGTCGACTGGCCTCAGTGACTGAAAGGGAATTCCACTGCTAATACACAGTGTGCTGACGATTGAGGCCTGGACTCAGGACAGCACGCAGGCAGAAGCGAAAGCTGAGCTCTGCGTCCAGCCTGAAGACCAGTACACTTTTCACACTTAACTCTGTTGGGATGTGCAAGAGCCATGGTCACCGAGGCCTACCTAAGGTACTGAAATACTTCCCCAGTTCAGCCTAGGCAGAGGACTCTGTTGCCAAAGGATCTCCATGGAAGGGCCCTGTGAGTTCCGTGTGTTTCCTTGAGGGAGTCAGAAACGACTGAGGGTAACTATAGGAGCTCATGGTTGAAAGCAGGCTACCCTGGCAAAACCTTATTTTCCTCCGCGGTAGGCGAGACAGTTGCGGTTTGAAAGCTGCCTGAAAAACACTCCTGCTGCCCATCTTCTCTTTGCTGCCTGAAGGCGTCACCAAAGTACTATGAGTGTACTCGTATGAGGCATGCTGTCTCAGTTCCTTGCTGGAAGCTGCTCCAGGAGCACTCTGGAACTTACCAGCCAAAGAAATGGCACCCCAGGCCTCATGGAAAAGTCCAGATTTCTCCCATTGCAAGCTTAGTTGTGCCATAGTAGCGAAGAAGCATGTGTTAAAGGAAAGCTGCAACACGGTTACATATTTCGACTCGTTGGGCACTCACGTTCTTTGTAACATCTGTGAAGGGGCACTGAACGCCGCCAACTCTTCTCTTGCCTTTGAGTCCCAGGAGGCAAACGGGTTCGTTTGCTTTAACGCTGTGAATGTGCAGCGGTAATGGCAAAGCCCTGCCCGGATCGCTCGACAGCTCTCGTTTGTACAGCATTCAAACGGCCTCAGGAACGCCGTTCTAAGCAGCCTTACATTCCATGCTGGTGTGCCCAAGGAGGAATTTGGATTCTTCTGAGAAACACCACTGTGCCTCACTAATGAAACCTGTGAAAACCCAAAGGACCTCTCCCTACGGCAGTCGGAAGCTAGATGTTGAGTTCCAGACTGAAAACACCGGACAGCTTTCCCTGTGTCTTTGTTGGAATTCTGGGACCATCCAGATTCACAAGGCCTAACTTTTGCACGGCGGGGGAATGCTCTTGTGCATGTACAGCAGTCCCCACGTGAAAACCTTTCTTAGCAGATGGAGGCAGTCTTTCCCTTGTACTAGGTAGCTAGGCAGAATCATCAGATAAACATGCTTTGTCATCGAGCTTGAAAGTGGGACACTGATGGGAAAGTTCACATTTTCCCGCTTTGCAAGCGACTTGCTTTTGGCTTCAAAGCTGCCTGAACAGCACTAGCGGCCCACCTTCTCTTCACTGCAGGACTTTCGCTGTGGGCCAAGGCTGCGTTCTCTCAATGCCAAAAATGTGCTGACAATTCCCTTCTAGAAACTCATCCTACTGCACTCCAAATTCAGCTCCGGCCAATGAAAGGTGACCTAAGGCCACAAGGTAAGATCCAGTGTTTCATATCAGCAGAGCTGGGTTGTGCATTGTATCCACGAAACCATACTCTGAAATGGAGTGCCTTAACTCTGCTATGCCCCTGGCGACACATAGGACAGTGGATCGTGCACCCATTTCGCATGATGACCACTGTGTGCCTGAAGAGCGTCCTCTGGCTTCTGAGGAACCCTAGGCGAAATAGGCCCCTGGGAAGCACTCTTCCCATTCATAGCAAGGGAAAAGTACTGCTTTCTGGGTTGCCAAGGAAGAGTGTCCCAGTCGTCAAAGAGCCTCGCGAAAGCAGTGCTGGGCAGACTCTGTTTGCAAGTCGACTGGCCTCAGTGACTGAAAGGGAATTCCACTGCTAATACACAGTGTGCTGACGATTGAGGCCTGGACTCAGGACAGCACGCAGGCAGACGCGAAAGCTGAGCTCTGCGTCCAGCCTGAAGACCAGTACACTTTTCACACTTAACTCTGTTGGGATGTGCAAGAGCCATGGTCACCGAGGCCTACCTAAGGTACTGAAATACTTCCCCAGTTCAGCCTAGGCAGAGGACTCTGTTGCCAAAGGATCTCCATGGAAGGGCCCTGTGAGTTCCGTGTGTTTCCTTGAGGGAGTCAGAAACGACTGAGGGTAACTATAGGAGCTCATGGTTGAAAGCAGGCTACCCTGGCAAAACCTTATTTTCCTCCGCGGTAGGCGAGACAGTTGCGGTTTGAAAGCTGCCTGAAAAACACTCCTGCTGCCCATCTTCTCTTTGCTGCCTGAAGGCGTCACCAAAGTACTATGAGTGTACTCGTATGAGGCATGCTGTCTCAGTTCCTTGCTGGAAGCTCCTCCAGGAGCACTCTGGAACTTACCAGCCAAAGAAATGGCACCCCAGGCCTCATGGAAAAGTCCAGATTTCTCCCATTGCAAGCTTAGTTGTGCCATAGTAGCGAAGAAGCATGTGTTAAAGGAAAGCTGCAACACGGTTACATATTTCGACTCGTTGGGCACTCACGTTCTTTGTAACATCTGTGAAGGGGCACTGAACGCCGCCAACTCTTCTCTTGCCTTTGAGTCCCAGGAGGCAAACGGGTTCGTTTGCTTTAACGCTGTGAATGTGCAGCGGTAATGGCAAAGCCCTGCCCGGATCGCTCGACAGCTCTCGTTTGTACAGCATTCAAACGGCCTCAGGAACGCCGTTCTAAGCAGCCTTACATTCCATGCTGGTGTGCCCAAGGAGGAATTTGGATTCTTCTGAGAAACACCACTGTGCCTCACTAATGAAACCTGTGAAAACCCAAAGGACCTCTCCCTACGGCAGTCGGAAGCTAGATGTTGAGTTCCTGACTGAAAACACCGGACAGCTTTCCCTGTGTCTTTGTTGGAATTCTGGGACCATCCAGATTCACAAGGCCTAACTTTTGCACGGCGGGGGAATGCTCTTGTGCATGTACAGCAGTCCCCACGTGAAAACCTTTCTTAGCAGATGGAGGCAGTCTTTCCCTTGTACTAGGTAGCTAGGCAGAATCATCAGATAAACATGCTTTGTCATCGAGCTTGAAAGTGGGACACTGATGGGAAAGTTCACATTTTCCCGCTTTGCAAGCGACTTGCTTTTGGCTTCAAAGCTGCCTGAACAGCACTAGCGGCCCACCTTCTCTTCACTGCAGGACTTTCGCTGTGGGCCAAGGCTGCGTTCTCTCAATGCCAAAAATGTGCTGACAATTCCCTTCTAGAAACTCATCCTACTGCACTCCAAATTCAGCTCCGGCCAATGAAAGGTGACCTAAGGCCACAAGGTAAGATCCAGTGTTTCATATCAGCAGAGCTGGGTTGTGCATTGTATCCACGAAACCATACTCTGAAATGGAGTGCCTTAACTCTGCTATGCCCCTGGCGACACATAGGACAGTGGATCGTGCACCCATTTCGCATGATGACCACTGTGTGCCTGAAGAGCGTCCTCTGGCTTCTGAGGAACCCTAGGCGAAATAGGCCCCTGGGAAGCACTCTTCCCATTCATAGCAAGGGAAAAGTACTGCTTTCTGGGTTGCCAAGGAAGAGTGTCCCAGTCGTCAAAGAGCCTCGCGAAAGCAGTGCTGGGCAGACTCTGTTTGCAAGTCGACTGGCCTCAGTGACTGAAAGGGAATTCCACTGCTAATACACAGTGTGCTGACGATTGAGGCCTGGACTCAGGACAGCACGCAGGCAGAAGCGAAAGCTGAGCTCTGCGTCCAGCCTGAAGACCAGTACACTTTTCACACTTAACTCTGTTGGGATGTGCAAGAGCCATGGTCACCGAGGCCTACCTAAGGTACTGAAATACTTCCCCAGTTCAGCCTAGGCAGAGGACTCTGTTGCCAAAGGATCTCCATGGAAGGGCCCTGTGAGTTCCGTGTGTTTCCTTGAGGGAGTCAGAAACGACTGAGGGTAACTATAGGAGCTCATGGTTGAAAGCAGGCTACCCTGGCAAAACCTTATTTTCCTCCGCGGTAGGCGAGACAGTTGCGGTTTGAAAGCTGCCTGAAAAACACTCCTGCTGCCCATCTTCTCTTTGCTGCCTGAAGGCGTCACCAAAGTACTATGAGTGTACTCGTATGAGGCATGCTGTCTCAGTTCCTTGCTGGAAGCTGCTCCAGGAGCACTCTGGAACTTACCAGCCAAAGAAATGGCACCCCAGGCCTCATGGAAAAGTCCAGATTTCTCCCATTGCAAGCTTAGTTGTGCCATAGTAGCGAAGAAGCATGTGTTAAAGGAAAGCTGCAACACGGTTACATATTTCGACTCGTTGGGCACTCACGTTCTTTGTAACATCTGTGAAGGGGCACTGAACGCCGCCAACTCTTCTCTTGCCTTTGAGTCCCAGGAGGCAAACGGGTTCGTTTGCTTTAACGCTGTGAATGTGCAGCGGTAATGGCAAAGCCCTGCCCGGATCGCTCGACAGCTCTCGTTTGTACAGCATTCAAACGGCCTCAGGAACGCCGTTCTAAGCAGCCTTACATTCCATGCTGGTGTGCCCAAGGAGGAATTTGGATTCTTCTGAGAAACACCACTGTGCCTCACTAATGAAACCTGTGAAAACCCAAAGGACCTCTCCCTACGGCAGTCGGAAGCTAGATGTTGAGTTCCAGACTGAAAACACCGGACAGCTTTCCCTGTGTCTTTGTTGGAATTCTGGGACCATCCAGATTCACCAAGGCCTAACTTTTGCACGGCGGGGGAATGCTCTTGTGCATGTACAGCAGTCCCCACGTGAAAACCTTTCTTAGCAGATGGAGGCAGTCTTTCCCTTGTACTAGGTAGCTAGGCAGAATCATCAGATAAACATGCTTTGTCATCGAGCTTGAAAGTGGGACACTGATGGGAAAGTTCACATTTTCCCGCTTTGCAAGCGACTTGCTTTTGGCTTCAAAGCTGCCTGAACAGCACTAGCGGCCCACCTTCTCTTCACTGCAGGACTTTCGCTGTGGGCCAAGGCTGCGTTCTCTCAATGCCAAAAATGTGCTGACAATTCCCTTCTAGAAACTCATCCTACTGCACTCCAAATTCAGCTCCGGCCAATGAAAGGTGACCTAAGGCCACAAGGTAAGATCCAGTGTTTCATATCAGCAGAGCTGGGTTGTGCATTGTATCCACGAAACCATACTCTGAAATGGAGTGCCTTAACTCTGCTATGCCCCTGGCGACACATAGGACAGTGGATCGTGCACCCATTTCGCATGATGACCACTGTGTGCCTGAAGAGCGTCCTCTGGCTTCTGAGGAACCCTAGGCGAAATAGGCCCCTGGGAAGCACTCTTCCCATTCATAGCAAGGGAAAAGTACTGCTTTCTGGGTTGCCAAGGAAGAGTGTCCCAGTCGTCAAAGAGCCTCGCGAAAGCAGTGCTGGGCAGACTCTGTTTGCAAGTCGACTGGCCTCAGTGACTGAAAGGGAATTCCACTGCTAATACACAGTGTGCTGACGATTGAGGCCTGGACTCAGGACAGCACGCAGGCAGACGCGAAAGCTGAGCTCTGCGTCCAGCCTGAAGACCAGTACACTTTTCACACTTAACTCTGTTGGGATGTGCAAGAGCCATGGTCACCGAGGCCTACCTAAGGTACTGAAATACTTCCCCAGTTCAGCCTAGGCAGAGGACTCTGTTGCCAAAGGATCTCCATGGAAGGGCCCTGTGAGTTCCGTGTGTTTCCTTGAGGGAGTCAGAAACGACTGAGGGTAACTATAGGAGCTCATGGTTGAAAGCAGGCTACCCTGGCAAAACCTTATTTTCCTCCGCGGTAGGCGAGACAGTTGCGGTTTGAAAGCTGCCTGAAAAACACTCCTGCTGCCCATCTTCTCTTTGCTGCCTGAAGGCGTCACCAAAGTACTATGAGTGTACTCGTATGAGGCATGCTGTCTCAGTTCCTTGCTGGAAGCTGCTCCAGGAGCACTCTGGAACTTACCAGCCAAAGAAATGGCACCCCAGGCCTCATGGAAAAGTCCAGATTTCTCCCATTGCAAGCTTAGTTGTGCCATAGTAGCGAAGAAGCATGTGTTAAAGGAAAGCTGCAACACGGTTACATATTTCGACTCGTTGGGCACTCACGTTCTTTGTAACATCTGTGAAGGGGCACTGAACGCCGCCAACTCTTCTCTTGCCTTTGAGTCCCAGGAGGCAAACGGGTTCGTTTGCTTTAACGCTGTGAATGTGCAGCGGTAATGGCAAAGCCCTGCCCGGATCGCTCGACAGCTCTCGTTTGTACAGCATTCAAACGGCCTCAGGAACGCCGTTCTAAGCAGCCTTACATTCCATGCTGGTGTGCCCAAGGAGGAATTTGGATTCTTCTGAGAAACACCACTGTGCCTCACTAATGAAACCTGTGAAAACCCAAAGGACCTCTCCCTACGGCAGTCGGAAGCTAGATGTTGAGTTCCTGACTGAAAACACCGGACAGCTTTCCCTGTGTCTTTGTTGGAATTCTGGGACCATCCAGATTCACCAAGGCCTAACTTTTGCACGGCGGGGGAATGCTCTTGTGCATGTACAGCAGTCCCCACGTGAAAACCTTTCTTAGCAGATGGAGGCAGTCTTTCCCTTGTACTAGGTAGCTAGGCAGAATCATCAGATAAACATGCTTTGTCATCGAGCTTGAAAGTGGGACACTGATGGGAAAGTTCACATTTTCCCGCTTTGCAAGCGACTTGCTTTTGGCTTCAAAGCTGCCTGAACAGCACTAGCGGCCCACCTTCTCTTCACTGCAGGACTTTCGCTGTGGGCCAAGGCTGCGTTCTCTCAATGCCAAAAATGTGCTGACAATTCCCTTCTAGAAACTCATCCTACTGCACTCCAAATTCAGCTCCGGCCAATGAAAGGTGACCTAAGGCCACAAGGTAAGATCCAGTGTTTCATATCAGCAGAGCTGGGTTGTGCATTGTATCCACGAAACCATACTCTGAAATGGAGTGCCTTAACTCTGCTATGCCCCTGGCGACACATAGGACAGTGGATCGTGCACCCATTTCGCATGATGACCACTGTGTGCCTGAAGAGCGTCCTCTGGCTTCTGAGGAACCCTAGGCGAAATAGGCCCCTGGGAAGCACTCTTCCCATTCATAGCAAGGGAAAAGTACTGCTTTCTGGGTTGCCAAGGAAGAGTGTCCCAGTCGTCAAAGAGCCTCGCGAAAGCAGTGCTGGGCAGACTCTGTTTGCAAGTCGACTGGCCTCAGTGACTGAAAGGGAATTCCACTGCTAATACACAGTGTGCTGACGATTGAGGCCTGGACTCAGGACAGCACGCAGGCAGAAGCGAAAGCTGAGCTCTGCGTCCAGCCTGAAGACCAGTACACTTTTCACACTTAACTCTGTTGGGATGTGCAAGAGCCATGGTCACCGAGGCCTACCTAAGGTACTGAAATACTTCCCCAGTTCAGCCTAGGCAGAGGACTCTGTTGCCAAAGGATCTCCATGGAAGGGCCCTGTGAGTTCCGTGTGTTTCCTTGAGGGAGTCAGAAACGACTGAGGGTAACTATAGGAGCTCATGGTTGAAAGCAGGCTACCCTGGCAAAACCTTATTTTCCTCCGCGGTAGGCGAGACAGTTGCGGTTTGAAAGCTGCCTGAAAAACACTCCTGCTGCCCATCTTCTCTTTGCTGCCTGAAGGCGTCACCAAAGTACTATGAGTGTACTCGTATGAGGCATGCTGTCTCAGTTCCTTGCTGGAAGCTCCTCCAGGAGCACTCTGGAACTTACCAGCCAAAGAAATGGCACCCCAGGCCTCATGGAAAAGTCCAGATTTCTCCCATTGCAAGCTTAGTTGTGCCATAGTAGCGAAGAAGCATGTGTTAAAGGAAAGCTGCAACACGGTTACATATTTCGACTCGTTGGGCACTCACGTTCTTTGTAACATCTGTGAAGGGGCACTGAACGCCGCCAACTCTTCTCTTGCCTTTGAGTCCCAGGAGGCAAACGGGTTCGTTTGCTTTAACGCTGTGAATGTGCAGCGGTAATGGCAAAGCCCTGCCCGGATCGCTCGACAGCTCTCGTTTGTACAGCATTCAAACGGCCTCAGGAACGCCGTTCTAAGCAGCCTTACATTCCATGCTGGTGTGCCCAAGGAGGAATTTGGATTCTTCTGAGAAACACCACTGTGCCTCACTAATGAAACCTGTGAAAACCCAAAGGACCTCTCCCTACGGCAGTCGGAAGCTAGATGTTGAGTTCCTGACTGAAAACACCGGACAGCTTTCCCTGTGTCTTTGTTGGAATTCTGGGACCATCCAGATTCACCAAGGCCTAACTTTTGCACGGCGGGGGAATGCTCTTGTGCATGTACAGCAGTCCCCACGTGAAAACCTTTCTTAGCAGATGGAGGCAGTCTTTCCCTTGTACTAGGTAGCTAGGCAGAATCATCAGATAAACATGCTTTGTCATCGAGCTTGAAAGTGGGACACTGATGGGAAAGTTCACATTTTCCCGCTTTGCAAGCGACTTGCTTTTGGCTTCAAAGCTGCCTGAACAGCACTAGCGGCCCACCTTCTCTTCACTGCAGGACTTTCGCTGTGGGCCAAGGCTGCGTTCTCTCAATGCCAAAAATGTGCTGACAATTCCCTTCTAGAAACTCATCCTACTGCACTCCAAATTCAGCTCCGGCCAATGAAAGGTGACCTAAGGCCACAAGGTAAGATCCAGTGTTTCATATCAGCAGAGCTGGGTTGTGCATTGTATCCACGAAACCATACTCTGAAATGGAGTGCCTTAACTCTGCTATGCCCCTGGCGACACATAGGACAGTGGATCGTGCACCCATTTCGCATGATGACCACTGTGTGCCTGAAGAGCGTCCTCTGGCTTCTGAGGAACCCTAGGCGAAATAGGCCCCTGGGAAGCACTCTTCCCATTCATAGCAAGGGAAAAGTACTGCTTTCTGGGTTGCCAAGGAAGAGTGTCCCAGTCGTCAAAGAGCCTCGCGAAAGCAGTGCTGGGCAGACTCTGTTTGCAAGTCGACTGGCCTCAGTGACTGAAAGGGAATTCCACTGCTAATACACAGTGTGCTGACGATTGAGGCCTGGACTCAGGACAGCACGCAGGCAGAAGCGAAAGCTGAGCTCTGCGTCCAGCCTGAAGACCAGTACACTTTTCACACTTAACTCTGTTGGGATGTGCAAGAGCCATGGTCACCGAGGCCTACCTAAGGTACTGAAATACTTCCCCAGTTCAGCCTAGGCAGAGGACTCTGTTGCCAAAGGATCTCCATGGAAGGGCCCTGTGAGTTCCGTGTGTTTCCTTGAGGGAGTCAGAAACGACTGAGGGTAACTATAGGAGCTCATGGTTGAAAGCAGGCTACCCTGGCAAAACCTTATTTTCCTCCGCGGTAGGCGAGACAGTTGCGGTTTGAAAGCTGCCTGAAAAACACTCCTGCTGCCCATCTTCTCTTTGCTGCCTGAAGGCGTCACCAAAGTACTATGAGTGTACTCGTATGAGGCATGCTGTCTCAGTTCCTTGCTGGAAGCTCCTCCAGGAGCACTCTGGAACTTACCAGCCAAAGAAATGGCACCCCAGGCCTCATGGAAAAGTCCAGATTTCTCCCATTGCAAGCTTAGTTGTGCCATAGTAGCGAAGAAGCATGTGTTAAAGGAAAGCTGCAACACGGTTACATATTTCGACTCGTTGGGCACTCACGTTCTTTGTAACATCTGTGAAGGGGCACTGAACGCCGCCAACTCTTCTCTTGCCTTTGAGTCCCAGGAGGCAAACGGGTTCGTTTGCTTTAACGCTGTGAATGTGCAGCGGTAATGGCAAAGCCCTGCCCGGATCGCTCGACAGCTCTCGTTTGTACAGCATTCAAACGGCCTCAGGAACGCCGTTCTAAGCAGCCTTACATTCCATGCTGGTGTGCCCAAGGAGGAATTTGGATTCTTCTGAGAAACACCACTGTGCCTCACTAATGAAACCTGTGAAAACCCAAAGGACCTCTCCCTACGGCAGTCGGAAGCTAGATGTTGAGTTCCTGACTGAAAACACCGGACAGCTTTCCCTGTGTCTTTGTTGGAATTCTGGGACCATCCAGATTCACCAAGGCCTAACTTTTGCACGGCGGGGGAATGCTCTTGTGCATGTACAGCAGTCCCCACGTGAAAACCTTTCTTAGCAGATGGAGGCAGTCTTTCCCTTGTACTAGGTAGCTAGGCAGAATCATCAGATAAACATGCTTTGTCATCGAGCTTGAAAGTGGGACACTGATGGGAAAGTTCACATTTTCCCGCTTTGCAAGCGACTTGCTTTTGGCTTCAAAGCTGCCTGAACAGCACTAGCGGCCCACCTTCTCTTCACTGCAGGACTTTCGCTGTGGGCCAAGGCTGCGTTCTCTCAATGCCAAAAATGTGCTGACAATTCCCTTCTAGAAACTCATCCTACTGCACTCCAAATTCAGCTCCGGCCAATGAAAGGTGACCTAAGGCCACAAGGTAAGATCCAGTGTTTCATATCAGCAGAGCTGGGTTGTGCATTGTATCCACGAAACCATACTCTGAAATGGAGTGCCTTAACTCTGCTATGCCCCTGGCGACACATAGGACAGTGGATCGTGCACCCATTTCGCATGATGACCACTGTGTGCCTGAAGAGCGTCCTCTGGCTTCTGAGGAACCCTAGGCGAAATAGGCCCCTGGGAAGCACTCTTCCCATTCATAGCAAGGGAAAAGTACTGCTTTCTGGGTTGCCAAGGAAGAGTGTCCCAGTCGTCAAAGAGCCTCGCGAAAGCAGTGCTGGGCAGACTCTGTTTGCAAGTCGACTGGCCTCAGTGACTGAAAGGGAATTCCACTGCTAATACACAGTGTGCTGACGATTGAGGCCTGGACTCAGGACAGCACGCAGGCAGAAGCGAAAGCTGAGCTCTGCGTCCAGCCTGAAGACCAGTACACTTTTCACACTTAACTCTGTTGGGATGTGCAAGAGCCATGGTCACCGAGGCCTACCTAAGGTACTGAAATACTTCCCCAGTTCAGCCTAGGCAGAGGACTCTGTTGCCAAAGGATCTCCATGGAAGGGCCCTGTGAGTTCCGTGTGTTTCCTTGAGGGAGTCAGAAACGACTGAGGGTAACTATAGGAGCTCATGGTTGAAAGCAGGCTACCCTGGCAAAACCTTATTTTCCTCCGCGGTAGGCGAGACAGTTGCGGTTTGAAAGCTGCCTGAAAAACACTCCTGCTGCCCATCTTCTCTTTGCTGCCTGAAGGCGTCACCAAAGTACTATGAGTGTACTCGTATGAGGCATGCTGTCTCAGTTCCTTGCTGGAAGCTCCTCCAGGAGCACTCTGGAACTTACCAGCCAAAGAAATGGCACCCCAGGCCTCATGGAAAAGTCCAGATTTCTCCCATTGCAAGCTTAGTTGTGCCATAGTAGCGAAGAAGCATGTGTTAAAGGAAAGCTGCAACACGGTTACATATTTCGACTCGTTGGGCACTCACGTTCTTTGTAACATCTGTGAAGGGGCACTGAACGCCGCCAACTCTTCTCTTGCCTTTGAGTCCCAGGAGGCAAACGGGTTCGTTTGCTTTAACGCTGTGAATGTGCAGCGGTAATGGCAAAGCCCTGCCCGGATCGCTCGACAGCTCTCGTTTGTACAGCATTCAAACGGCCTCAGGAACGCCGTTCTAAGCAGCCTTACATTCCATGCTGGTGTGCCCAAGGAGGAATTTGGATTCTTCTGAGAAACACCACTGTGCCTCACTAATGAAACCTGTGAAAACCCAAAGGACCTCTCCCTACGGCAGTCGGAAGCTAGATGTTGAGTTCCAGACTGAAAACACCGGACAGCTTTCCCTGTGTCTTTGTTGGAATTCTGGGACCATCCAGATTCACAAGGCCTAACTTTTGCACGGCGGGGGAATGCTCTTGTGCATGTACAGCAGTCCCCACGTGAAAACCTTTCTTAGCAGATGGAGGCAGTCTTTCCCTTGTACTAGGTAGCTAGGCAGAATCATCAGATAAACATGCTTTGTCATCGAGCTTGAAAGTGGGACACTGATGGGAAAGTTCACATTTTCCCGCTTTGCAAGCGACTTGCTTTTGGCTTCAAAGCTGCCTGAACAGCACTAGCGGCCCACCTTCTCTTCACTGCAGGACTTTCGCTGTGGGCCAAGGCTGCGTTCTCTCAATGCCAAAAATGTGCTGACAATTCCCTTCTAGAAACTCATCCTACTGCACTCCAAATTCAGCTCCGGCCAATGAAAGGTGACCTAAGGCCACAAGGTAAGATCCAGTGTTTCATATCAGCAGAGCTGGGTTGTGCATTGTATCCACGAAACCATACTCTGAAATGGAGTGCCTTAACTCTGCTATGCCCCTGGCGACACATAGGACAGTGGATCGTGCACCCATTTCGCATGATGACCACTGTGTGCCTGAAGAGCGTCCTCTGGCTTCTGAGGAACCCTAGGCGAAATAGGCCCCTGGGAAGCACTCTTCCCATTCATAGCAAGGGAAAAGTACTGCTTTCTGGGTTGCCAAGGAAGAGTGTCCCAGTCGTCAAAGAGCCTCGCGAAAGCAGTGCTGGGCAGACTCTGTTTGCAAGTCGACTGGCCTCAGTGACTGAAAGGGAATTCCACTGCTAATACACAGTGTGCTGACGATTGAGGCCTGGACTCAGGACAGCACGCAGGCAGAAGCGAAAGCTGAGCTCTGCGTCCAGCCTGAAGACCAGTACACTTTTCACACTTAACTCTGTTGGGATGTGCAAGAGCCATGGTCACCGAGGCCTACCTAAGGTACTGAAATACTTCCCCAGTTCAGCCTAGGCAGAGGACTCTGTTGCCAAAGGATCTCCATGGAAGGGCCCTGTGAGTTCCGTGTGTTTCCTTGAGGGAGTCAGAAACGACTGAGGGTAACTATAGGAGCTCATGGTTGAAAGCAGGCTACCCTGGCAAAACCTTATTTTCCTCCGCGGTAGGCGAGACAGTTGCGGTTTGAAAGCTGCCTGAAAAACACTCCTGCTGCCCATCTTCTCTTTGCTGCCTGAAGGCGTCACCAAAGTACTATGAGTGTACTCGTATGAGGCATGCTGTCTCAGTTCCTTGCTGGAAGCTCCTCCAGGAGCACTCTGGAACTTACCAGCCAAAGAAATGGCACCCCAGGCCTCATGGAAAAGTCCAGATTTCTCCCATTGCAAGCTTAGTTGTGCCATAGTAGCGAAGAAGCATGTGTTAAAGGAAAGCTGCAACACGGTTACATATTTCGACTCGTTGGGCACTCACGTTCTTTGTAACATCTGTGAAGGGGCACTGAACGCCGCCAACTCTTCTCTTGCCTTTGAGTCCCAGGAGGCAAACGGGTTCGTTTGCTTTAACGCTGTGAATGTGCAGCGGTAATGGCAAAGCCCTGCCCGGATCGCTCGACAGCTCTCGTTTGTACAGCATTCAAACGGCCTCAGGAACGCCGTTCTAAGCAGCCTTACATTCCATGCTGGTGTGCCCAAGGAGGAATTTGGATTCTTCTGAGAAACACCACTGTGCCTCACTAATGAAACCTGTGAAAACCCAAAGGACCTCTCCCTACGGCAGTCGGAAGCTAGATGTTGAGTTCCTGACTGAAAACACCGGACAGCTTTCCCTGTGTCTTTGTTGGAATTCTGGGACCATCCAGATTCACAAGGCCTAACTTTTGCACGGCGGGGGAATGCTCTTGTGCATGTACAGCAGTCCCCACGTGAAAACCTTTCTTAGCAGATGGAGGCAGTCTTTCCCTTGTACTAGGTAGCTAGGCAGAATCATCAGATAAACATGCTTTGTCATCGAGCTTGAAAGTGGGACACTGATGGGAAAGTTCACATTTTCCCGCTTTGCAAGCGACTTGCTTTTGGCTTCAAAGCTGCCTGAACAGCACTAGCGGCCCACCTTCTCTTCACTGCAGGACTTTCGCTGTGGGCCAAGGCTGCGTTCTCTCAATGCCAAAAATGTGCTGACAATTCCCTTCTAGAAACTCATCCTACTGCACTCCAAATTCAGCTCCGGCCAATGAAAGGTGACCTAAGGCCACAAGGTAAGATCCAGTGTTTCATATCAGCAGAGCTGGGTTGTGCATTGTATCCACGAAACCATACTCTGAAATGGAGTGCCTTAACTCTGCTATGCCCCTGGCGACACATAGGACAGTGGATCGTGCACCCATTTCGCATGATGACCACTGTGTGCCTGAAGAGCGTCCTCTGGCTTCTGAGGAACCCTAGGCGAAATAGGCCCCTGGGAAGCACTCTTCCCATTCATAGCAAGGGAAAAGTACTGCTTTCTGGGTTGCCAAGGAAGAGTGTCCCAGTCGTCAAAGAGCCTCGCGAAAGCAGTGCTGGGCAGACTCTGTTTGCAAGTCGACTGGCCTCAGTGACTGAAAGGGAATTCCACTGCTAATACACAGTGTGCTGACGATTGAGGCCTGGACTCAGGACAGCACGCAGGCAGAAGCGAAAGCTGAGCTCTGCGTCCAGCCTGAAGACCAGTACACTTTTCACACTTAACTCTGTTGGGATGTGCAAGAGCCATGGTCACCGAGGCCTACCTAAGGTACTGAAATACTTCCCCAGTTCAGCCTAGGCAGAGGACTCTGTTGCCAAAGGATCTCCATGGAAGGGCCCTGTGAGTTCCGTGTGTTTCCTTGAGGGAGTCAGAAACGACTGAGGGTAACTATAGGAGCTCATGGTTGAAAGCAGGCTACCCTGGCAAAACCTTATTTTCCTCCGCGGTAGGCGAGACAGTTGCGGTTTGAAAGCTGCCTGAAAAACACTCCTGCTGCCCATCTTCTCTTTGCTGCCTGAAGGCGTCACCAAAGTACTATGAGTGTACTCGTATGAGGCATGCTGTCTCAGTTCCTTGCTGGAAGCTCCTCCAGGAGCACTCTGGAACTTACCAGCCAAAGAAATGGCACCCCAGGCCTCATGGAAAAGTCCAGATTTCTCCCATTGCAAGCTTAGTTGTGCCATAGTAGCGAAGAAGCATGTGTTAAAGGAAAGCTGCAACACGGTTACATATTTCGACTCGTTGGGCACTCACGTTCTTTGTAACATCTGTGAAGGGGCACTGAACGCCGCCAACTCTTCTCTTGCCTTTGAGTCCCAGGAGGCAAACGGGTTCGTTTGCTTTAACGCTGTGAATGTGCAGCGGTAATGGCAAAGCCCTGCCCGGATCGCTCGACAGCTCTCGTTTGTACAGCATTCAAACGGCCTCAGGAACGCCGTTCTAAGCAGCCTTACATTCCATGCTGGTGTGCCCAAGGAGGAATTTGGATTCTTCTGAGAAACACCACTGTGCCTCACTAATGAAACCTGTGAAAACCCAAAGGACCTCTCCCTACGGCAGTCGGAAGCTAGATGTTGAGTTCCAGACTGAAAACACCGGACAGCTTTCCCTGTGTCTTTGTTGGAATTCTGGGACCATCCAGATTCACAAGGCCTAACTTTTGCACGGCGGGGGAATGCTCTTGTGCATGTACAGCAGTCCCCACGTGAAAACCTTTCTTAGCAGATGGAGGCAGTCTTTCCCTTGTACTAGGTAGCTAGGCAGAATCATCAGATAAACATGCTTTGTCATCGAGCTTGAAAGTGGGACACTGATGGGAAAGTTCACATTTTCCCGCTTTGCAAGCGACTTGCTTTTGGCTTCAAAGCTGCCTGAACAGCACTAGCGGCCCACCTTCTCTTCACTGCAGGACTTTCGCTGTGGGCCAAGGCTGCGTTCTCTCAATGCCAAAAATGTGCTGACAATTCCCTTCTAGAAACTCATCCTACTGCACTCCAAATTCAGCTCCGGCCAATGAAAGGTGACCTAAGGCCACAAGGTAAGATCCAGTGTTTCATATCAGCAGAGCTGGGTTGTGCATTGTATCCACGAAACCATACTCTGAAATGGAGTGCCTTAACTCTGCTATGCCCCTGGCGACACATAGGACAGTGGATCGTGCACCCATTTCGCATGATGACCACTGTGTGCCTGAAGAGCGTCCTCTGGCTTCTGAGGAACCCTAGGCGAAATAGGCCCCTGGGAAGCACTCTTCCCATTCATAGCAAGGGAAAAGTACTGCTTTCTGGGTTGCCAAGGAAGAGTGTCCCAGTCGTCAAAGAGCCTCGCGAAAGCAGTGCTGGGCAGACTCTGTTTGCAAGTCGACTGGCCTCAGTGACTGAAAGGGAATTCCACTGCTAATACACAGTGTGCTGACGATTGAGGCCTGGACTCAGGACAGCACGCAGGCAGAAGCGAAAGCTGAGCTCTGCGTCCAGCCTGAAGACCAGTACACTTTTCACACTTAACTCTGTTGGGATGTGCAAGAGCCATGGTCACCGAGGCCTACCTAAGGTACTGAAATACTTCCCCAGTTCAGCCTAGGCAGAGGACTCTGTTGCCAAAGGATCTCCATGGAAGGGCCCTGTGAGTTCCGTGTGTTTCCTTGAGGGAGTCAGAAACGACTGAGGGTAACTATAGGAGCTCATGGTTGAAAGCAGGCTACCCTGGCAAAACCTTATTTT